>NW_020203529.1:0-17019 GCF_001531365.2 Cynara cardunculus var. scolymus | reverse complement strand
GGCATCTCTTTGTTTGGACAGAAGAAATTTATTCTTGTAGTAGTCGGTATCACGATTTACCGGCTTCCTACAATTTA
Source organism: Cynara cardunculus var. scolymus (assembly GCF_001531365.2). Classification (NCBI taxonomy): domain Eukaryota; kingdom Viridiplantae; phylum Streptophyta; class Magnoliopsida; order Asterales; family Asteraceae; genus Cynara; species Cynara cardunculus. Next base: position 16,942 of record NW_020203529.1, on the reverse strand, counting down.
TAGCAAAGTGGCCTAGCTTACCACAGTTATAACACTTTGTGTTCTCATCAGTTGCACCTTTGATAAAATTCTTCTTTTMTTCCGGCTTTTTCTCATATTTCTTCTCGAACCTCTTTTCTTCATATTTCTTCTTCTCGCCAAACTTGTCTTTGTATTCATATTTTGAGCCTGACGAGAATCTCTTATTGTTCGAGTGTGGCCTTTTTGAGAACTTCTTCTGGAATGCTCTAGTCAGCATTGTCATTGCCTGTTTGATCTCTAACATTTCAGAATCTGAATCTAAGCTGTTACTGTCTTCTGTTTCAGACTCACTTGACTGACTAACTTCTTTTACTTGCTTTCCAGATCTGCTTTTTAATTTCTTTTCTTTTCTCTCAGATACAAGAGCCAAAGGATCAGCAACTTCTTTTTCTTTCTTCTTAGCATTTCGGATTTCCAAAACATCTTKCTCATTTTGTTTYAGAGTTTCATAGATTTCATGAAAATCTATATCAGATAACTGTTTATTGAATCTGATATGATTGGCAAATGGTTTCCACTCTGACTAGAGATTGTTAAGAAACTTAACATTAATCTCTATTGTAGTTTTAGACATTCCATTCTTTGTCAGTTCATTTAGCAGTCTGGCAAGCCTATTGTAAACATCATCAAGACTTTCACCTTCTTTAGCCTTGAATTCTTCATAGGCTGAAATACAGTTAGTGATTTTCAGCTGAGTTTCCACTTTCGAACCCATCATAATCTTTTCGATTTGAATCCACATGTTGTGACTTGATGATTTATGACTGTCAATACTGGTGTAAATATCATTAGTCAGTGCTTGCATCATATAAGACTTGCAGAGCACATCAGCATGGGCTCTCTCTTTTTCTTCAGGTGAATATTGATGCTTCATTTTAGGAACTCTCTGTGCAGGTATGCCTTCTACTAAATCAGCATCTATCTCTAGAAAGAATTCAGCAGGACCTTCCATTAAAGATTTCATTATCAGATCACCTTCTTTCATTCTCTCAATAAAATTCAGGAATCTGTCTCTCCACTGATTGTAATCACCACGAAATAGAACAGGTGGCTTGGTATCAGTACCAATAGCCATTGCTTCTCGAGAACTCATCGTATTAATTTGTATGAAATAGGATCAACTGCAGTTCAAAGTTTGAATTAAAAGATCAGTTTACAAAAATATATCTGATAATATGTAAACAAAACTTCGGACACATTCAACACTTAGAACAATTTATGCACAAACACTTATCCGGATTAGTAATCCGGTCAAGCTTATCCGGATTGAAAGTCCGGTCAACAAAGAATATTCAAGTTATCTGGATTAGAAGTCCGGACAACAAGTAAACTTAAATTGGCCAAAACACTTAACCAGATTTTAACCAAATATGCAAAATTTAGACGGATTATGCAAAATGAAATATGGATAAGGCACAAAATTCAATTTGATTTAAAATTCTCAAATCGGAGGTTTTCAACACTGAGACAAAATTCCAAAACGAAAATCGGACATAAAAAGTCAACAAGTCAAGGTCAACAAGTCAACAAGTCAAAGTACGTATAAGTCCTTTTAAAACAAATTGATGAAAAGTCAAAGAAATAAATCGATCAAAAAGTCAATATCCGTTCAATCACCAAGAATGTACGATCAAAAATATAAATCGCTTAAGTAGACAAATTCACTAAGTCTTACCAAGCGGATTCTTTAAATCGCTTATTAAATCGCACAAACCTTAAACGACTTACCAGTCGGATTATGTAAATCACCCACTAATCCGTTCAAGTTACTAAAGACTTACCAGCCGGATTGTTTAAATCGCACAATAATCCGTTCAAGTTATATACGGTTTACCAGACGGATTGCTAAATCGCTCAATGATCCGCAGAAGTGTTGTCCGGATAAACCTATGTCAAACAACTCAAAATTCACACGGATGTTAAATCGCACAAGTATTAAGCGGATAACACCCTAAATCGCACAAGCTTTAAGCGGACTAGTATTCAACCAAAAACACAAAATTTCACACTTTTTACCAATATTTTGGATCAAAATATAAAAAAATATGAGTTTTGAAGAATATTTTTCAGAATACGAAAACTCAATTTTCGACTAAAACTGGTTTAAAACTTGCTTAAAATAAAAAATAGTGTGAATCAAGATTGTTCGAAATGCAAAAACGATTCTAGCAATGTAAATCTTTACAAATAACACTCAAAAAAATAACCGATTTAGGCTCAAAAATCCAATCTAGACGAAGAACACTCAAGAACAGTGATGAACATCTTTGACCCAGATCGATGAATCTTCAAAAATTCGTGAAGAATTGTGCAAAATTTGTTCAATCCTCTAATCAAAACTGCTGCAGTCTACTCTGATACCAATTGTGAAGTCCAAAAATCATACAAACATCATACGATCTTCAAGAATTATGATGAATAGAATAGTAGAAAAAATATCTTCAAAGAATGATTTGATTGAGAAAGAGAAAATTACAGCTGAAATTCTTGATTACAATTTTCTAATCACTTGGTAATGACAATTACAAGGAAAATACTATTTATACTAGGAAATAGTAAAACTACACTATTACAAAGTAAAACTACACTAAGGAGAAACTTGAATACAACTTTAACGCTCTTACTTAAACCCAACACATAGTAACTGTTTCATCTTTCCAAAACAGTTTTTAATCCAAAATCATAAACACCTTGTTCAATCTGTTTATAAAACAGTATCCACCCAGATTTGTTAAAAACCCAGATTCACAAAAACCTAACAATTCATATCAATAGAAATTTTAAATCTCACAGTTTATAATCAATGGTGGTTTAAAACTCACCTTAACCACACAGATTCTGCAGATAATAACACAACAAATCTTTAAATCACTTTTGTGCAAAACTCTTCTCAAGAACACTTCCACCGCCACGCAAACACTCCTTTTTCCTCTCAAAACCTTTGTCAAAAAAAAATAAAGATAAGATAATCCTTATCTTTTGTTCTCCTTTTTATGTACTCACTAAGGCGGTGAGGGTTTTTAATATTATAAATCTCTCTCTCAAGCGGTGGTGTTGTATTATATTACAAAATTTAGACTTTGCTTCACCATGAAGATAACACGTCTTCACATTATAAATAATTAAATTCCATGTATGCACCACATCACATATATGCATCATATCACCTTTTCATATGCATGCACAGTATCATATTCACATTTCACATATATGGTTCATGCATTTCTAAATCAGACATGCATCTTTCACATAATCCACACAATAACCACGTATAAATTATCTCAACACAGGTTGTCAGTAACCCAGTTATAACAGATACTATAACATAAGAGATTTGTGATCCAGTCTAATCTCTTGCCTCCACCAAGTATAATTGGAAATCGAGACGAAAGGATTTTTCTATCCTTCCTGTTTTGCTCCTTCGAAGCATCGAAGACTTGGTTCGAATAATTGTTTATTCTTCAACATCACTAGTTCCACTAGTACTTGGAACTATGTCCTTCGGTGTAGGTATTTAAAAGAATCTAATCTTATCAAATAATGCATCTTTTGATTTTATAAGTGTGAATCATTAGGTTCAATATCATAGAACTATATCTCAAGTTTTCCTTTTGGGTTTGGGTAGTCAACACTTTTCTCACACAAAGTTTTCCTTTTGGGTTTGGGCAGTCTTACGACTTCCCAACAAACCTAAACTCGAATAAAACTCAAGTTTAGTCTTTTCTTAAACCAAAGCTCATAGCAGATAATCTTGTTCCTTCTATTGGGAACTCGATGCAGTAAGTAAAACAAGTCGTTAGGATAAAATAGAGTTCACCATTTCTTTGAGAACTGTACTTTTTCTTTCCACCACACCATTTTGTTGTGATATTACGACGTTATAGTCTCATGAATGATTATCACGGATTGGAAAAACATGGGATCATAATGCTCCCCACCATGATCGGTGCATAAGCATTTTATAAAAAAAATCATTTGCAATTCAACTTCCGTTTTATAAATTTTAAACTTATCCAACGATTCATCTTTTGTATCTAACATATATATATATATATATATACACACACATATAAGAATCGTAAAGCATCATCGATAAAAGTAAAACATGATTTTTATTACCCAAAGACGAAGTTGAATGCAAATCACAAAGATTACTATGAATTAAATCAAACACCACCATGTCCCTTTTCATGTTAAGAAAAGGTTGTCTAGTGATCTTTGTTAACATGAAAGTCTTACATTTTTCCGTTTTAATGTCAAAAGTCGGAATAAAACCACCTTTTGACATCTCAACCATTCTTTTATAATTAACATGGCCTAATCTTGCATTCCATAAAATTGAAATCAACAAAACTTGAATTTGAAACGAAAGCAGAATTTAAACAACCTTATTATTATTCAGATTCAACATAAACATACCAATTCTTAAACAACTAAATCCAACAAAAGAGCCATTTTTCGACAAGACAAACTTATCGGACTCAAATACTTGCCTATATCCTAATTTATTCAAGAGACTACAGAAAAACAAATTCTTTCGAATTCTAGGTACGTACAAAATATTAAAAAGTTCTATAGACTCTCCATAACTAAATTCTAGTCTAACTAGGCCATGTACAAGAATGGGAGCCCTCGACTCGTTTCCCATGTGTAGCATAGATCCGTATTCAACCGGTTCCAATGATGTTAACCAACGTCAATCCTTGCACACATGACTCATGGCACCCGAAGTTGATCCACCAAGTAACGTCATCATCATGCACATAAAGTGATTAGGATATTAGTGGTATATAATTCAAATTTGAATTAAAAACAAAGTCAAGAAACTGACCTTGCCAGCGGTTTGATCCTTGGATCCTTGTCCACCACCACTAGTGTTTGCCCCATTCTTTTTTCGTGCCAATGTGGAAATCATGCTTGAGATGCCCGGTCATACCACAAGTCCAACAGGTTAAATTAACCTTCTTGTTGGGCCTTTCTTGGCCTCATAGAACTTTCATTTCCCTTGAATGAATTAGATTTACCCACTTCCACCACATTGATCGAAGAAAAAAAAAATCAATCTTCCTTTTCGCTTTTCAGTCTCTTACGCCCTTAGATATTCTTTTATACGCAAGTGACTTCGAGTAATACAAGAGAGAACTCTTCCTTCTTATGCTTAAGCATGTGCCCAAAGTCTTTCCAAGAGGGGGAAATTTGTCAATAATTCTCTATGCATAGATGGATTTGTCCATTTTCGTATGATGTTGATATGCTGCCCTAGGATTCACATAAGCTTATTGGTTTGTTCCATCACATGCCTTGATTCCACCATTTTGTAATTATTAGAATTACTTACAAGAACTTCATACTAGAAGCATCCTCGACCATATACTTGGACTTGAGATAGCCCCGTAGCTCTTTGGCAGACTCGACATTTTGATAAATGCCAAAGAGAATCACGCATATCGTTTAAGATGTGGCCACGACAGATTTAATCGTTGTTCTCCCATTTTCCTTAATGTAGATTCATCTCTAGCGTCTTCTCTTCCATTACTCCCAACATCGAAGTACTCAATAGATATACGACCTTCAACATAGTCAACATAAAACAACATCTTCCGTTGCCATCATCTAAAATCCACACCCTCGAACTTCTCCAATTTGGTGAACTTGGTCTTCATATCTCTCATAGACAGATCACTCAACATTTTCTCATAAAATGAAAAATATCTCTTAAGATCATTAGGATTTCAGGGTGTTGTGATAAAATTGTGAGTAGAAAACTTTGATAAGAACCTTAAGTGATATTCTGACTATAATATGTCTGGTGTCATGAATTTCACTCAAGGATAATCTCAAATTTCAGTCCCAATTTTAGCAGAAATCACACCCTTTTATAAAGAACCGTAATTGCTCTTGTATTAATGCTGAGAATAACTCCTCGTTAAATGGAAATGATTGTTGGAATTAAGGAGTGGGTGATTATAGATAAGGCAAGTACATATTAGTGGCAAACCATAAAGAGTGCTAAGAAAGAGAGAGGACATGTCATTGGACATCTTGAGACACATGGCATAAGTATCACAAGACTCACGCAAACATTCCATAAACTTCGTTAAAGTTTCAGAATTGGAATATTCCATGCCTACAGTTCTTAAATCTATAAGAAGATAATTAAAACGTTGATGTACTTCGTACAATGTTTCAGTCTTTCCACAGAGAAAGCTTTCATATTGCCTTACTAAATTAATCTTACTTGATTCTTGAACCTGAGAGGTTTCTTCATATTGAACATATAAAGTGTCCCACATGGCTTTCGAGGTTCTGAGTTTCATAACAGAATGATAAAACTCATCAAGAAGAGACATAACTATTATAGACCTAGCATGAGTGTCTATAGCTATCTTCTTCTTGTCTTCATCGCTCCATTGATGAGGGAGCTTTGGACTCTTCCGTTCAGGAATCGCGGCAGTCGTAGCTGTTTCAGGAACAGTTGGAGAAATAGGGTATGGAACATATAGTCCATTTTCTATGTAGTGTGGAATTTCAGGATCCACACCTTCAGAAAAGAAGGACATCCGATTTTTCCAAATACTAAAGTTGTCTCGGATAAAACCGGGTGGTTTGGCAAGAGAGCCATTGTCATGAAAGTGTGTGTTTGTGTTTTGTAAAGCCATTTGAAAGCAGTAAGATTATCTAAAGAAAGAGATAATATAATGCAAAAAACAATTAACCAACAAGAATAGAAAAACACTGCTCTGATACCACTTGTTGGTCCTGTTAGGGTCTACAAAATGTGTATAACAGTTTGTAGAAGGGGGGATGAATACAAACACAGTAAAATTTTCAAATTTAAAATGTATATTGATAAAGAATGATCAATATAGATTTTACAATATTGTTTGCAGAAAGATAAGGTAAAGATAACATATCAAAACAATCTAAGTTACACACTAATTCTTAAGAGAAATGATTTGTTGTTTAAGACTTAGAAGAAAGTAATTTCTTTCCAGGTAAGAACTATTTAGAATACTTAAAAGGGTATCCAACTTGCTTTTGAAGATAAGCATAATGTGTTCTTTAGATGTGTGTTCTTTTACGTATGAACATAAGTTAGGGTTCAAGATATATCTATGCATAGAGATAAAACACATCTATTTATACCCATTGCATTAAAAGACATTTAATGTAATGCAGTAGGGTTTGAACATGCGTCAAGCCTTTAGAAAAAGACTTGTCCTTTACTACAGTGAATAGTACAAAAGCCTATTCATGAGCAAACATCCTTTCATGGAGTTGGTGGGTAGTAGAGTCAACTAATCGGCTTCGTACCGTATTATGCTCTAGAAAGGGTATGGATTTGTCCTTTGTGTGTATAAAGACAACACAAAAACAATCGTGCTTAACAAGCTTCTTTTGATCGCTGAATGTTGGAATAACCTGAAGGTCTCTTCAGCATTCGCTGAGGCTTGGGCAGTCTTCACACATATGTAGACTAGGTTGTAATCACTGAATGTCGCTTTAGATCACGAAATCGTCAGTCCTTAATCTTCAGTTTCATTCTTCGACTTTCGCTGAAGGTTCTTTGGTGTGAGTTTTGTCTTCTTGAAGTATCGATGTCGCTGATGGACTTACATTACATGTTCTCAGCGATCATTGAACAAACTCAGTGATGATCGCTGGAACTGAAAGACAGAAACATAAATACTTCGTATAAGGTAAAAGGGATTATCATCAAATCACTGAGAGAGAGGATCAACAAGTACATTCCACTCAACGAGGCTGCAAAAGAAGCTGTGTGGATGAAGAAGTTCATCGAGGATCGTGGCATAGTCCCTAGCATTCATGATCCTATAGAGATCTTTACTGACAACGACGGTGCAGTCATCTTGGCTAAATAACCCAGGTCACATAAGCGCACACGACACAAACTTAGAAAGTTTCATTACATTCGGAAGATTGACGAGGTCGGAGACATTATCGTTCAAGAATAACTAAAATTGGTGCTTTTTAATATAGTATAGATATTTGTATATTCAAGACATGTATATGTTTATTATTTGAATGTATATTTGTATATTCAAGAAATGTATATCTTTGTTATTTGAATGTATATTTGTATATATTCAAGAAATGTTATTGTGTTAATGTTTCTAAGAAATGTAGTATATTTGTCTTGAACAATGTATATGTAAATTCAATATTTTTTACATTTATATTTGCGTTGAAGAAATGTATTTTAAATTTATTTTGGCGTTATTATCTCCGATACCATTGATATCCAATAGTTTTGATGCCCGAACAAGGTCAGGCATGTCCCACTCGGGGGACCGATCGACTAGGATGCGACAGAGGAGCTTCAAGTGATGGAATGCCGAAGAGCAAAGAATACATTGTAGCAGTAATATTTGTTTATTTGTCTAACTTCAAGATATGTTATACAAATGCTTTTTGTAACAAATGTTGTGTTATTTGTGTTGAAGAGATGCTTTATGTTTATGATTTATATAAATAGTTATTAATGTTGTTATAATAATTATTGTAGAAACATCTATATGGTCATAATAATTAGTTTAACGAGTGTAAAAACGATCTTATGACAATAATAATTATTGTAATGAATGTAAACACAACCTTATCATCATAATAGTTATTGTAACGAATGTATACACGACCATATAGTCATAATTATGGTAACAAATGCAAAAATGACCATATAGTCATCATATTGACTTTAACGAAGGTAAAAACGATCTTATTGTCATAACATTAAATGAATTTTAGTTATACTTAATGAATTTGAGTTATACTTAACAAATTTTATTGGTTTGAACGAATTTTTGTTATATTTAACAAATCTTAGTTATATTTAATGATTTTACTGATTTGAACAAATTTTAGCTATACTTGATGAATCTTAGTGATTTGAACGAAATTTAGTTATATTTAACGAATTTTAGTAATTTTAGCGAATTATAGTTATATTCTCACGCCACTAGAACCTGAGATACATGTTCATACAAAAACAAGTTTTAGGCCAAAAAGTCTAGTGAACATGAACATGAAATAAGCAACCACAAAAATTAGTTAAAATCCATTTATAAGCCAAACATAACATTCGTTTGGAATCAACAGGAGAGACATGTGTCCTCTTAGCAAGTTTCACCTTAAGAGATAGTTAGTCTTAATGTCTACCCTCATGGGTAACACCTCAAGGCTCGACACATTTAGTGTGTACCTCCAAGATAACACCTTAAACGGCGAGTTCTTAGTGCCTACCTCCAAGGTAGCACCTCAAGACTCAACCTTTTTAGTTTCTACTTGAAAGTTTCATCCAAGCATATAATGACAAGTATGAATATTCATAGGATATAGAATAGGGAATATATTTTTTTAACTCAAATGTAAGACTAGTGGTACAACCATTATACCCATCATATTCAATAGAATTCTAAAATTTCCAATGACCCCCAACTTAGGTCAACAAGGTCACATATTAAAAATCATATAGAGTCCTCAAGACTTCAAGACTTTAAGCTAATTTTTATGAAATCTCTTTTCAAGAAAAGTTTAATCATGGCAAAAGAATAGATTCATAACCTCCATGAAATGATTTCCTTCTAATGCATAAATGTCTGTTGGGTCATTGACCAACATCTTTCTAAATCAAAATGTAGTGCTGATTGTTATGCTATAAAGAAATAAGTTACATTTTCTTCATCAGCAATTGCTTTTGGCTTAATGATAAGTGCTTGGATCCTAACATGTGGTATCAGAGCAAGTATGGGTGCTCATGGGTTGGATTGATCTAGTTGAAGATATTTGAACAACCCAACCCAATTCTTGCGGTTTGAAAAATCTTAACTCGACCTAACCCGAACCAAAGTGCAACCCAACCCAACCTGGACGGGTTGGTGTGGTTAGTCAGATTGGTTGGGTTGATACTTTGGTACATTAAAATATTCTTCTAACCTAAAATATGTTATTTCTCTACTCATAATTTCTTTTTCATCATCAACCATTTGATACAACTTATCCATACTTCTTACGTATATCACATTCAGTTAATTTTCTCAATTTACATATATATGTTCACAGTTATTGAATATATATACGAATGAGTTATATAAAGATGTGAATATAATGAAAATATGTATATATGAAGAGCATACATGATAGTGTAATTGTCTAATGTACATATTAATAGAAATTCAACAATCATATTAAATCCAAGAAATAACAATTATATTAAATCCAAGAAATAAAAGGATATTGGGTTCATCGGGTTGGGTTGAGTTCAAATAATAGTAACCCAATATCAACCCAATACTTACGGTTTGACAATTTTACAACTCGATTGGACATCGGGTTGCTTCGGGTTAAGTTATTTCGTGTTGGGTTAGGTTGGGTTGGTCGGGTTTTTGAGCACCCCTAAGAGCAATTCATGTGCTCGAATCCCATGAGGTGCATAATAATGCCAAAGGCATGCTATGAAGCCATTGTCTTCTTGCGAAGATCTTGTTAGTGCTGGCAGATGTTGGAGGGAACCGTTGGGTCATTAACCAGTATCTTCCTAAATTGAAACATGGCGTTGACTGCTACTCTATAAGAAAATAAGTTGCGCCTTCTCCATCAGCAATTGCTTTTGCCGTATTGGTAAGCACTTGGATCCTAACAATGTCCTTAATTGAGGTTATATGACCAAATCCTCAAATAATGAGATGATACTAGAAATAAAGCTATGAATGTAAGGAAGGTAAGCATTTTGACATGTATATAGGATTTACAAATCATTTTAAACTCACTTGCTAGGTTTTTGAAAAAAACCTAGAAAACCAAGCAAAACCCTAAAAATGGAAATTAGATGGTGAAGCTTTGACCCACAACTGGAACTCTCAATCCATAAGACGTTAAATGCTTGAAAGCTCCTTCAAATCTGCCCTAAAATGAAACCCACAAATTTATGAAGAGAGAATAAGGTCTTAAAAGTAGGTGAAAATAAGATAATGGAGTAACTGAGAAATTATGGGGTTGATCGTTGGTTTTAGGCGCCTGACTTGAACCGCACCAAATGCAGTGCCACCTAACGCGCCCCAGCAAGGTCGTTCGCCCTCCTTTCCTGGATGCACACACACCGTCTAACAATACCCTTAACGCAACACGCTTAGGCCATCCAGGCGACTACCCCTAGGCGGCTTAGGCCGCCCGTAAGGCGCCCGACCCTTTGTTCGCTTTCATGCCCATTTTATGGTCGAAAATCCATCCACTAGCTTGAAGCTTCCTTCCATATGGCTTGGGCTATCCTGGAAGTCAAAGTAAAATTTGAATTTTCCAAAAATATGAAATTTTTTAAGAACTTTACGGGTGTTACATAAATATTTTATGAGAATATATATAGCAGATAAATTGATATATTACAATAAAATAATCCTCATAATACATATCATGATTATAATCAATGGTCTCACATATTTCTTTTGTTATTTTGAGACAATTACAAAGTTTGATATAAGATTGATATATAAAACTTATCATATATATATATAGGGAGGTTCAAACGATAACCCTAAATATTTAAGAAAATAAGAAAAAAGTCTTTAATGTACAAAATCATATATGATTCACGTACAAAATCATACATGATTCGCGTACAAAATCATACATGATTCACACACACACACAGATATATATATATATGTATTCACGTATAAAATCATATAGGTTCAAAAGTTGTTCGCTTCCATTTTTTTGACGTTAATGTAAAATCACATGTGATTTTGTACATTAACGACATTTTTTATATTTTCTTAAATCGTTAGCGTTCTCGTTTGAACCTTCCCCCTCTCTCTCTTTCACACACACACACACATACACACACACACACACATATATATATATATATATATATATATGCGAGAGGTTAAACATTTTGCGAGAATGCGAGAAGTGTGATACCATATATGATTACACGGCCTTTATGCGTGTTTAATCATATATGATTAAACACTTATGTATTGTCAATGTAACACATGTCTAATCATATATTCATATATATATATATATATATATATATATTAAAAGGACAATCCAAAGATGATATGGTGGACACATATCAAATGCAATATTGATTCTTATTAGTTTAATATCTGTTACATGATCATTGACCCATTTTAACTTCATTTTTTTTAAATTTATTCCCACCACATAACGTGCCGGTGCAAATAGTAGTTATTTATAAAGAACGAAATTTAATTTAATTTTAAATTTTACACACTTGACACATAAAATATCCTTCCAAATTCAAATCCTCCAACTCCAATTTATTTCATGAAATTCAAATTCCTCAAACACCATCCCATCAACCCAAATGAACTCTATATTCATTTCTCGCACATCATCATTTTAGTTGTATCATCGGTTTTCTCAAAACTTGAATGTAGGTCAAGGATGTTGACATCATTGTCAATTGCATTTTCATCTGATTTTGACATTTGCTTTTGAAAGCAATACAATATATATTTATATATATATATATATATATATATAAAGATTAGGTTCATGTGAGATCAAGAGTTTTTCGTGAGACCTGTAAGACCAATTTATGTTCATTGATCAACTTTATAAGCTAATGATCTAATGGTCTAAAGTTGCACGGTAACAATTTTGTGATTATTGAGAAGTCTCGTGGCAATTTTATGACTATAAATATTCATATTGTAGATCTAATCAAAGGGTTGAGAATTGGTCTTACGGGTCTCATGAAAAACTTTTGGTCTCACATGATCCCAAATCTATATATATATATATATATATATATATAATATGTGTGTGTCACCTTAGTGATTTCGAAAATAATGAGAAACATTTAGTAAAATGTTTAGATAAAAGACTTTGAGATTGCATGAGAAATTGCTTTTATTAAATTTGTAGAGGTATCACAAACTTAAGTCGAGCATAATCTTAAATTTATATATCGACTTTGGCAAAAATTGTAATCTTTTAAATTTTGGGTGTTTGGTTTGAGTGAATGGTTTTGAGCGATTTGGATTTTGTGGAAATATTTAGAATTGAAAGGATTTAGATTTAGAATGATTTAATATCTTTGATAAGTTTGGTTTGTAGGATTTGGAATGGAAATGAATTTCATTATTTATAAAAAATTATTAAAAAATATAAAATTAATTAAATTAATTTTTTATTAATTGATTATTAGAAAGCAAATGCTTTTAATTTATTTTTAGAATTATAATATACAAATCCCATGAGAAATTTTAGTCACCCTCGTGGAATTTTAATTTTTTTTGTTTTGAGGGATATCAAAGAAATCCAAAATTATTCAAATTTCAAATGATTATAAGATTATTACATTAAGAAAGTCCTTAGAGAAAAGGAATGAAAAAATAAAGAATATGAGAGATTAACGACATTCTTAACCCTTGTTAAACACAACCCTAACCCTTAAATAATCATTTTATCTTTTTTGTTTTTATTAGTACTAGGAGGGTACTCGGGCAATGTAACGAGATACATTTTGATTTTAATATTTCATTTTATTTTTTATCTCAGTCGATATTATAATATGATCTTATATGATTTTCAAAAAAAAATGATGTTTTTTTAATAAAATATAAACTTGAAGATATCATAAAAGTTTAACAAAAATATATCGATATTAATATCAAATTAACTATTTAAAATTCTTATTTTTTTTGTAATTTTATAATTCAATTTTTTTATTATAATTTAATTTAGGTTCAATAACGAAGTAATYTATATTTGRTTTAATAATATAATTTTTTTATAAAGATAACAATTAATTATTTTGTTAGAACTCGATAATTATCTTTATTATATTTTAGATTTTTTATATTTTAACATAAGATGTTTATCCTCTATTTAATTATGTTTATCCGAAGTTAGTTACACAAATTCAAACATTGAGTTTTAATAAGTTGTATTTATGCATAATTTACTTGTAATCTTTAATTTTAAGTAATATGCATCAATATACAATACTTCATGCATAAAAAATTGTTTTTAAAAGTTTTTGTCAAATGTTTTATAATATAGTATAGATTAACTATTTAAAATTCTTATTTTTTTTGTAATTTTATAATTCAATTTTTTTATTATAATTTAATTTAGGTTCAATAACGAAGTAATCTATATTTGGTTTAATAATATAATTTTCTTATAAAGATAATAATTAATTATTTTGTTATAACTCGATAATTATCCTAATTATATTTTAGATTTTTTATATTTTAAAATAAGATGTTTATCCTCTATTTTATTATATTTATCTGCAGTTAGTTATACGAATTTAAACATGGAGCTTTAATAAGTTGTACTTATGTATAATTACTTGTAATCTTGAATTTTAAGTAATATGTATTAATATGCAGTACTTCATGCATAAAAAAAATGGTTTTTAAGAGTTTTTGTCAAATGGTTTATAATATAATATATATAATTTAATTTAAGTTTAATAATGAAATAATGTTTTTTTGGTTTAATAATGTGATAACTGGATCTTGGTTATCACCTGAGGTAAATAATATGTGATTATTTGTTATGTGTTTACCTGACGGCATGATAAATTATTATATTTAATCATGCTAGTATGTGAAATGTGTATGCATTAAGTATGTGGGCATAATTTTATACATGATAAAATACATGCATAAGGTGTGTATATGCATATGTGAAGATGCATGTGTATGTGTATATAGGTTATATGCATGAATGAGTTTTATGAAAGCATGCATGTGGGTGAAGGCTACATGTGGTAGCCGACCTTCCTGTTTAGGAAGGGTATAAAAGGGAGGATAAGCCTTCATTTCATTTTTTCTGGCTATTTTGAGACCTTTATTAAGCGATTTAGAGAGTGAGAGGATTGACCGGATTATTTCTTGTCTAAAGATCAAGTTGGTCAAAAGATTTCAAGGTGAGTGGTTTATACTGTTTTAAACTCTACATGGTTGTATAACTGATTGTAGGAACTTTGTTTTTAATTAAAAGTTTAACTTTGAAGTGTTATCCGGATTAGACTTAAACCAGCCAAGAGTCAGGCGGTTTAGTCTTAAACTGGACAAAGGTTGGGCGATTTAAGCCCTAACCCGGTTAAGGCTTAAGCGATTTATAAAATAAACCGTTTGATTGAGTGTTGTCCGGATTGGATTTAAACCGGTCAAGGCATAAGCGATTTAGCCTTAAACCGGTCAAGTGTTAAGCGATTTGTGAAAAAATTGAGTTTATAACTTGATCGGAGAAGTATGAATACGACCATGTGTTGTCCGGATTTGTTATCCGGACAAAACTGTTGGAATTTCTCTCAAGTGTTAAATCGGACAGGCCTTGGGCGATGTGTTGTCCGGATGTGGTAAATTGACCAAGACTTGACCGGAGGTGAAGTCCGGCCAAGTCTATGTTGACCAGATTTGTATTATGACTTGTGCATGGTTCATATATAATTGTTTATATATATATATATATATATATATACATAATGAAAATTTTGATAAAGATGATTTTGAACTGATAATTCCATTGACTGCGGTCTAAATATAATTGTGTTGTGAAATGTTTTTGATGAGGAAATAAGGGTGACATATTAAGGAGAGGTGTACCATAGGATAAATGTGGCATATCAAGGAGAGGTGTACATTTGGATATAAGGGTGGTAATTGTATGTGTGTGTTATATAATATAACTCTTACTATTATATCCTTTAAAATTACTATGGTCTGGAATCTTTATTTCTTTGTGATTTAAATATTTACGATCAGTGTTTTATTGGAAATCATAGTCTGAAGGTTATAGAGAAGGAAATAGCAGGTCTGGCCTGAAACTTTAAATAAACCTTGTTGAATGAAAAAGGTTTAAAAGTGGCATTATATGAAACCTGGTTAGTTCAAATCTATAAAGGTTTGAAGTATGTTATCTGAATAGCTGAATGTTTGGCTTGAAAAGTGGAAAGGTGCTGGTAATATGTTCCTATTTATTCATATAATTATATATATATATATATATATGAAAAAGTTATTTTGTATAAGGTTTTGGTGATTATCACCTTGCAATAACATGAATAGGGTAACTCACTAAACCTTTCGGTCTAACCTTCGTTTTGTGAATTTAAATATGTATTGTTGGAGGTACGGACGGTAAGGGAAAGGGGAAAATGTGATATTTTCCTATATGCATTTCTACATGAAGATTTGTCTATGATGTATAGTTTTGATTGATGAACGTTGATTAGTACAAAAAATGTATTTTGAATTTTGAGACATGTATTCTGTATGGTAAATTTCTTGTACTAAGGGACCTGAATGGTATATAAACATGTATTTCTTCCGTATGAAGTATGTGTTACATGCAATGTGTTGTATGGGGTGTTACAAATAATATAACATTTTATAAAGATAATAATTAAGTATTCTGTTAGAACTTAATAATTATCCTAATTATATTTTAGATTTTTTATATTTAGAATGAAATGTTTATCCTGTATTTGATTATCTTTATTTGCAGTTAGTTACACGAATTTAGATATGGAGCTTTAATAAGTTGTACTTACGCACAATCTAATTGTAATCTTGAGTTTTAAGTAATATGCATTAATAAACAACATTTTACGCATAAAAAATGATTTTTAAGAATTTTTGTCAAATGCTTTATAATATAGTATATATTTTACTTGTGATTTTCTTAAAGGTTATTTCAGTTGTAATTTTTTTTTATTATAATTATTTTAAAAATATTATAATAACTCAAGAAATTTGATTAAATATATTATTTTTGTAAAAATGACAACTTCTTTTGGAGTCATTTAGCGTCTCATTTGTTATTAAACAATTAATTTTTGGATTTCTAAACTTTTTTTATATTTAAATTCAGTATACAAATGTTTTTTATAAATATCTTTTTTATTATTAAATAC
>NW_020203528.1:14001-18858 GCF_001531365.2 Cynara cardunculus var. scolymus | reverse complement strand
ATCACATCGTTAATAACAGCTGGAGATGACAAGTCAACAGCTGGAATTAGAGTTTATCTTGATAATAATGCTTATCCATATAAAAGATAAACCTTATCTGTTTATTAGAAGATTTGCTAGAAAGTAGCAATAGATGGTTATCTTCTAAACAGCCGACTAGTATAAATAGATGATTAGGTCTATTGTAAAATCAAGGTTTTTACTCTTTGTTTTACATTTATGATCTAATAAAGTAAAACCTTTGAAGCTCAAAATTGTTCTAAATTTTTCTTATTTTATTCTTGAGACTTCATAGCTTCTTCATTAAAATCACTATAATTTGGTTATTCATAACTAGATTATTAGGGTTATTGAGAGATCTGGGATCAACATCCCAGTCTTCTATCAGTATCACAGGCTCACAGTTGTATGAAAAAGAAGTGCCAAGGATTCTTGGCCTATGCGATTGATACAGTTAGAGAAATAGCAGAACCAGAATCTATTCCTGTTGTCAAAGAAATCCTGAAGTCTTCCCAAATGATCTGTCTGGTCTTCCACCAGACAGGGATGTGGAATTCAAAATTGAACTCACACTAGGGGCAGCACCCATAGCAAAAGCTCCTTACAGACTAGCCCCATCTGAATTAAAAGAGTTGATGTCTCAGCTAAAGGACTTGCTTGATAAAGGGTTTATAAAGCCAAGTACATCACCATGAGGAGCACGAGTTCTGTTCGTAAAGAAGAAGGATGGAACAATGAGGATGTGTATAGACTACAGGGAACTCAACAAAGTCACAATCAGAAATGATCTACGATCTGGTTATCACCAGTTGAAAGTCAAAAATAAAGACACACCTAAAACAGCTTTTAGAACAAGGTATGGACATCACGAATTCTTGGTTATGCCTTTTGGWCTAACCAATGYACYAGYARCTTTCATGGATCTCATGAATAGAGTGTGCAGAGAATACCTTGACAAATTTGTGATAGTTTTCATTGATGACATCCTTATCTACTCAAAGACTGAGGTAGAGCATGCAAAGCATCTGCATTTGATCTTAAGCCTGTTAAAGAGAGAAAAGCTATATGCTAAGCTGTCCAAATGTGAATTATGGTTAAGAGAAGTACATTTTTTGGGTCATGTCATCTCCAAAGAAGGAATCAAGGTGGATCCAGCTAAAATTGAAGCTGTAGATAAATGGAAGGCACCACAAAACCCATCTGAGGTAAGAAGTTTCCTTGGATTGGCTGGTTATTATAGAAAGTTCATCCAAGATTTCTCCAAAATAGCTGTACCTCTAACCAAGTTGACCCGCAAAGATTTCAAGTTTCAATGGGCAGAGGATCAACAAAAGGCTTTTCAAGCTTTAAAGGACCGTCTTTGCAGTGCACCAATCCTATCTTTACTAGAAGGAACAGAAGATTTCATTGGCTACAGTGATGCATCCAAGTTGGGTTTGGGCTGTGTGTTGATGCAAAAGGGAAAAGTAATAGCCTATCCATCTCGCCAGTTAAAAGATCATGAGAAGCAATATCCAACCCATGATATGGAATTGGCAGCTGTTGTCTTTGCACTAAAGATTTGGAGGCACTACTTGTTGGGGACTAGATGCAAGATATTCACAGACAATAAAAGCCTGCAGCATCTGTTTACTCAGAAAGAACTCAACATGAGGCAGAGAAGATGGATTGAATTGGTAAGTGATTATGATTGTGAAATTTTTTACCATCCAGGAAAAGCCAATGTTGTAGTTGATGCTCTAAGCCGCAAAGAGATAAGTGGAACTACCAAAGCTGTGGCAATGAGCATAAATCTATCTCTGGACCTTCATAACGAGATACAGAGATATCAGGCAGAGGTTGTTCAAGCAGAGCACATCAAGGCAGAAGGATTGGGAAAGATGCTTGCCAACTTAGAAAAGAATGATCAAGGGCTGTTGTGTTTTGGAAATAGAATCTGGGTGCCATGCCATGGGAATACAAGGAAGATCATTTTGGATGATAGTCACAGGTCTTGTTACTCAATACACCCAGGCACCAATAAAATGCACAAGGATTTGAAAGTGTTCTACTGGTGGCCAGGACAAAAGAGGAGCATAACTGAGTATGTTGAGCAGTGTATGACATGCCTGCACGTAAAATTGAACACCAAAAACCTTATGGAAGCTTGCAAACCTTGGAAATACCTGTCTGGAAATGGGACCATATAACAATGGACTTCATAATGAAGTTACCCCGAACACCAAAAAGTCTTGATGCAATATAGGTAATAGTTGATCGATTGTCCAAGTCTGCACATTTCCTGCCTATGAAAGAAAGTTATACTCTTGAGAGGCTGGCTCAACTGTATATTAAGGAAATTGTGACCAGGCATCGAGTTCCATTGTCTATAATTTCTGACAGAGATAGCAGATTCACTTCTAAGTTCTGGGCAAGTTTCCAAAAGGCCTTGGGTTCTCAAATCCATTTGAGCACAACATACACAGACTGATGGGCAAAGTGAAAGAACCATTCAGACTCTGGAGGATATGCTAAGGGCTTGCATAATTGATTTTGGAGGAAGCTGGGAAGATCACCTGCCTTTGATTGAATTTGCATACAATAATAGCTATCATTCCAGCATTAAGGCAACCCCATATGAAGTTCTGTATGGGCGCAAATGTAGAACTCCTGTGTGCTGGAATGAAGTAGGTGAAAGGCCGTTAACAGGACCAGAAATTGTGCAAGTCACAGCAGAGAAAATTGAGTAGATTAGAGCCAGAATCAAGACTGCTCAAGACAGGCAAAAGAGTTATGCTGATCAAAGAAGGAAACCAACTGAATTCTCTGTGGGAGATTTGGTAATGTTGAAAGCATCTCCTTGGAAGGGTGTAATGAGGTTTGGGAAGAAAGGCAAGCTCAGCCCAAGATATATTGGGCCTTTCAAAATTTGCAAACGAATTGGAGCAGTAGCCTACCAGCTAGAGCTACCAGAAGAGCTTAGTCCCATCCACAAAACTTTCTATGTCTCCAACTTACGTAAGTGTTTGGCAGAGGCCACCCAAGCCATCTCACTTACAGATATCAAGTTAGATGAGAAGTTGAACTTCCAAGAGGCACCAGAAGCCATAACTGACAATAAGGTCAAGACTCTAAGAGATAAAGAAATCAAGTTGGTGAAAATTCAGTGGAGGTTTCATAAGGGTTCTGAAGCAACATGGGAGTTGGAATCAGAGATGAGAACCCATTATCCTTGGTTGTTTGAAATGTAAATTCCGGGACGAAATTCTTTCAAGGGGGGAATAATGTGATAACCAGGCTTTCAGACATATTGGGTTAAGGTACATTATGTGTTTATGTGTTAATAAGCATGAATTAATTGGAACTATGTGATTATGCATGCTAAATAAAATGGATTATATGTGTATGTGGTGTAAATGATTTCTGTCCACATAATTGGAAGCAGGATACAAGCACCTTGGTAAGCAGCTTGTATGATGCTGTTGAATGATTTTTGTCCACATAATTCAAAGCAGCATACAAGCACCTTGGTAAGCAGCTTGCATGATGCTGCTGAATGATTTCTGTTCACATAATTGGAAGCAGCATACAAGCACCTTGGTAAGCATCTTGTATGATGCTGTTGTTAAGAAGCCTTCTTGACCAAGTATTTGTGTTTGCTTGTCTATGAAGTAAATTTCCACTGCCTGTTTTCTAAAAACCACCTGTGTGTGGCTATTTAAAGAGAGATGTGGTAAGAATCCTCCCTTACCATTTGCATCTCAAAGAATTTCTGTGGAAAGAATAGTGTGGAATTTTGTGCAAAAAGATGATTGATCAAAGACCTTAAAACAGAAGTTGTTTTTAACATAACCTGTTTCATATTAAAAGCTGTTGTTTGCTGCAGAATCTGTTTTGGGAAAGGTGAGTGGTTTTGAAACTAAACTGCTCATGTGTTTGTGGTATAAACTGTTTTGATCTTAATTTGGAAGATGTTAGACTGGTTTCAAACAGCTGTTAAGCTGTTACTGTTTTTGGCTGTTGTTTCTGGGTAATCAGAAGGCAGATGGTGTTTTTAAAACARACTGATCTATGGTTCTATTTTGAGGATCTAAATGAGTTCAAACAGCCATGATTTATGAACAAGAGTGTTCTTATGGTTCAATCAGGTTTTGAAATATAAACCTATGGGGGGAACCAGAATTGCTGTTTGGAAAGAACATGAGTGTTCTTATGGTTCAATCAGGTTTTAAAATATAAACCTCTGGGGGGAACCAGATTTTGATGAAACTATGAACAGGTTCACTCTAACAGGAATACTGCAGCCTGTTAGTTGGATGAAATACTTCATATGATTTTCAGGGAAATAAGGTTGGTCGTGTGTGGTTTGTGATAACTGTTGCTATGATGGGGATTCTGGATGTAATAAGGATGGTCGTTGTGTGTGCATGGTATAACTATTGCTATTATGTCTCTTAGGATACAATAGATTGGAGTTCTCACTTCTTASTGATTTGAGGATTCRGAGATGTTGTTCTTATTAGAGATGATAGWATTGATGTTATGGATTGGGAAAAATATGGCCCTTGGTCATGGATTTTGGATAAAACTATTTTGATCATACTGTTGAACCAGAGGTACCACAAAGGCTCTGGGTATACCTGTCAAGGAACCAGAGGGCTTTGGTTGGTATTTATTTTAAAGATCCAGAAGGGTCTGGTTAGTGTTTGAAAATAATTCAAGTGTTTTATAATAGTCGGTTGTGAAAATCAGAAGCTCTGTATTTGTTAGATACAGAGCTTTGTATCAAAAATTGGTCTATCACACAGAAGCTCTGTATTTGTTAAATACATAGCTCTGTATTAAAAAATTGGGTTTTTGTGCAAAGGCTCTGTATCC
>NW_020203528.1:2156-13881 GCF_001531365.2 Cynara cardunculus var. scolymus | reverse complement strand
TCTAGATTGGAAGCTCTGGATTGTGGAACCATAGGCTCTTGTTAAACCTAAAGCCTTTTATAAATATTTTGGTCTTGAACCAGAGGTTCTGGATTGAGGAACCAGAAGCTCTGGTCATAAATTTAAAAGAGTTTTCAAATGTTTTTATACTTGGCGAACTTCCTTATAATAGTCTAGAGGGGATCTGGATGGCCTTGAGAGCTAGTCCGGAGAGGCTCTGGATGGTCTTACGCGTAATTCCAGAAGCTCTGGTTGAGCGTGCATGTATTGTCCAGAAGCTCTAGAAGAGGAACTAGAGGGGCTCTAGACCTCTTGGCGTCAAATTTTCTAAGTGTTGATTTTTGACCAGAGGACCGATGGACCAAAGCAGAATCTGTTTTTATGCCWCAATTTGTGATAAAGGTTTTGGTGTTTATCACCCTGCACTGCATGAAAAAAAGAGATCTCACTAGACTGTTGTCTAACCCTCATTTTGTGTGTTTCAATTATGTGTGTGCAGGTAATACCAGCTATACTAAAAAGGGGAAAGGCATACTATGATTCTATTTTTACTTGCATGTGGGAAGATAGGAAATCATAGGAATTACATTTGCAAGAACTTGTATTTGGAATTTTTGAGTTGTGTATTTCGTATTTTAGACTCTTGTATTGTGGACCTATGTGGGTTTAAAACATGTATTCGATGTATGAAATATTTATTATATGTAATGTATGGATTTGGGGGTGTTACACATATGCACTTGTTTGCCGCCTATTTGTAAAAGTTACGACATTACCCTTCTATTTTTCGCTTGATCAGCCAAAGTCGTAAATCTTAACCAGTTAAAGACGCAATTTTGACCCGTCAAAGACGCAATTCTTGAACCTCCCTATATATATATATATACACACACACACACATAGGGAGGTTCCTTTGAGAAGTAATAAGTACTTGAGAAGTAAAGAAGTGCTACCAGCCCTTCATATGGTCAATAATTATAGCTTGACTGGTAAAAAATTACGGCTATGTGAAAAATAGAGAGAGTTGTTTTGTGATTCTTACAAATAGACGACAAACGGGTTCACATATGAACACATGTGATTCATATATGAACAACATGTTCATATGTGATTCATATATGAAAAACATGTTCATATGTGATTCATATATGAACAACATGTTCATATGTGAACTTGTGTAATTCACATATGAACTATTTTAATTGATTCACATATAGACTAATAACTTATTCACATATAAACTAATTAAATGATTCACATATGAATCCATATGATTCACATATGAATCAATTAACTGATTCATATATGAACTTGTGGGTTCATACAGTTAAATAGTTCACATGTAAACTAATTACTGGGTTCACATATGAACATATAGTTTATATGTGTATCACATAGGTTCACATATGAACCCTTCTGTCACCTATTTGTAAAAGTTACTAAACTACTCCTCTATCTTCCACATACCCATGCAAGGAATTATCTGATGCTTCACGGTCAAAGTCGCAAAAGTTGACAAGATAAAGGGCTAGAATCATTTTTTACTTCTCAAATATTTACGACAGATATGTTATAAACCTGTGAGAACCCATATAAAAATATTTTTTACATGATTTTTTTTTTCACCAAAATCTATGAGTTAGAATATTGTTTCACATATGGTTATATACACCTTGTGAAAATATTAGATGTGAAACTTTTTTTTATTTCACCTAGTGAAATGAAAAATACACATAAAAAATATTAACGTGGTGAAACAAATACATGTGAAACTATCATAATGAAACAAATATATGTGAAGCAATATTTTAAATCCTAGCATAAAATGAAAAAATATTATGTAAAACAATATTTTTATATCAGTTCTCACGGGTTTGTAACATTTTTGTGGTTCTCGTTTAATTTAACCCTTGTGGTTTTGACCATGAAGCACCAGATATTTTCTTGCATGGTATGCATAAAATAGATGTGTAGTTTCATAACTTTTACAATTAGGTGGCAAACGGGTTCATATGTGAACCGAAGTGATACACATATGAATTATATGTTCATATTTGAACCCGTTAATTAGTTCAAATGTGAACTATTTAACTGATTCATATATGAACCCACAGGTTCATATGTGAATAAGTTCATATGTGAATTACTAGGTTTCATATGTGAATCAGTTAATTCATTCATATGCAATTAGTTAAAATAGTTCATATGTGAATTACACGAAGTTCACATATGCACATATAGTTCATATGCGAATTACATAGGTTCCTATATGAACCTGTTTGCCACCTATTGTAAATTCATGAAACTACCCTCTCTATTTTTTGCATAGGCGCAATTTTTGACCATTCAAAACCACAATTATTGACCAGTCAAATCAGTGTTGATCGTATCAAGAGTTGTGATCACTTCTTTACTTCTCAAATATTTAGCACTTGCCGAAATAACCTTTGGCTATAGATACATATATATATATATATATAAAGAGAGAGAGAGAAAGAGAGAATATATATATATATAGAGAGAGAGAGGGGGGACATGATCAAACGAGAACAATACATATTTAAAAGAACAAGAAAATGGGTAAACTATTTGCAAAATCACATGTGCTTTTACATTAATGGTCAAAAAATGTGTCCGGGTGATTTGTGTCTGCTTCTTTAGGTCGTCGGGCAAGGTGCCTGAATGGTATGTGATTATATATGTCATGTTAGTTTAAAATCACATGTTATTCGTCTATTTTCGTGTTCTTTTAAATAATTACCATTCTCGTTTGATATTTCCCCTATATATTGTTTGTGCAATATATATATATATATATTAAAAGAAGAACCATGAGTATTTGAGGTGACATCATGAGAATAGTATATTGAGATGTTGGTGAATTGTGGTTGAATTTGAGATATCCCACATTGGTGAAGAATTGAAAGATTTGAAGAAAATGAAGTGTATAAAAAAGGTGGATTGGATGCCTTTGTGTTAAATAATGGGGTTTGCCTCGTATGATTGTCTTTCTTTGGACGACCCTCTTTGAAATCTATAACCATGGTTAGAAATCAAACAAACCAAATGGTAGAAATTATAATGCAAAATTAATTATATATATATATATATATATATATATATATTAAAAGAAGAACCATGAGTGTTTGAGGTGGTATCATGAGAATAGTGTATTGAGGTGTTGGTGAATTGTGGTTGAGTTTGAGATATCCCATATTGGTGAAGAGTTGAAAGATTTGAAGAAAATGAAGTGTATAAGAAAGGTGGATTGGATGCCTTTGTGTCAAATAATGGGTTTTGCCTCATTGGATTGTCTTTTTTTGGATGACCCTCTTTGAAATCTATAACCATGGTTGAAATCAACAAACCAAATGGTAGAAATTATAATGCAAAATTATATATATATATATATATATAAGTAACACCTTGGGATGATGAGGTGTATAAGAATTATATATATATATATATTTATATATCTATATATATATATATTAAAAAAAGAACCATGAGTGTTTGAGGTGGCATCATGAGAATAGTGTATTGAGGTGTTGGTGAATTGTGGTTGAGTTTGAGATATCTCACATTGGTGAAGAGTTGAAAGATTTGAAGAAAATGAAGTGTATAAGAAAGGTGGATTGGATGTCTTTGTGTCAAATAATGGGTTTGCCTCATAGAGTTGTTTTTCTTTAGATGACCCTCTTTGAAATCTATAACCATGGTTGGAAACCAAACAAACCAAATGATAGAAGTTATAGTGCAAAATTAATTATTTTATATTATATATATATATATATATATAAAAGTAACACCTTGGGGTAATAAGATGTATAAGAATAATCTATATAAATATATATAAATATATATTAAAAGAAGAACTTTGAGTGTTTGAGGTGACATCGTGAGAATAGTGTATTGAGGTGTTGGTGAATTGTGGTTGAGTTTGAGGTATCCCACATTGTTGAAGAGTTAAAAGATTTGAAGAAAATGAAGTATATAAGAAATGTGGATTGAATGTCTTTGTGTCAAAATAATGGGGTTTGCCTTATAGGATTGTCTTTCTTTGGATGACCCTCTTTGAAATCTATAACCATGATTGGGATGAAAACCAACCAAATGGAAAAAAAAACTTTATATTTATCTTTATATATATAAAAGAAAATCTTGAAGTATTGAGGTGGTACTATGAGAATTGAGTACTCTCATATGATGAATTATGATTGAATTTTAGTTGTCTCACATTGATGAAGAGTTGAAAGATTTGAATAAAGTGAAGTGTATACGAAAAGTGAATGGATGTCTTTGTGTCAAATCATGGAGTTGGTCTCATAAGGTTATCTTATTTTGGATGACCGTCTTTCAAATCTATACCAGGGGCGGAATCAAAACCAATTAAATGGTAAAAACTATAGTGTAAATATAAAAGTGAAACCAAAGATGATGAATTGGCAACATGAGGTTTGAGTGTTCCTCAAATCTGAAATAAGGTTGACTTTCATCATCTCACATTGATAGAAAGATGATAGTTGGGAAGAAGATGATGGATGTATAAATGCGAGATAGAGCAATGAAATCTATAGACATGGTTGAAATTAAAATCAACCAATTGGAAAAAGATTTGTGCAAAACGAATGCAAATGATACATTTTTTTCTTAACAAAATTTGTGATTATTGCAATACTTATAATAATAAATGTAGCCTAAGTATCTATTATATCACTTATATGTAGAATGAAAGTGTTGACTTAATGACGTGCTTTTATCTTATATTAGTATTCTCTAAATCGTGATTTACGGTGTTGGACAAGGCGTTATAAATATAAACACGATCCCGAGTTTCCAGACACATCGCACTTCCGCTAGAGTCGAGGATTTTACATTTTTTCTTAAATTGAGTTTTGATCACCGAGCAAACCAAGAGGTATTGATGTGAAATCATGAGAATTGAGTACTGAGATGTTGGGGAGTTGTGGTTGAGTTTGTGATATTCCATATTGGTGAGAGATTGAAAGATTGGAATAAGGAGATATGTATAAGTAAGAAGAATGAGTTTCATTGTGTCAACTCAAGAGGCTTGATAATAAGGTTATCTTACTTGGATGACCCAATTTTTATATCATTGGTTTTATATCAATTAACTTTAAAATAACAATAAAAAGTAATAATATGACTTTAATATATATTTTATATTATAAAGTTGAATTAAAATTTTTAAAATAATACACCGAACAATTTATTGATTGTTTTAGCTTGTTATAATTAAAATTGAACCTATGATAACCTTTTTAGATTAACTAAACTTGATTATATGATTATAAGTAAAATAAAATAAAATAAACCTATATGTAAAGAAGTTACATGTTAACTATTGCCGCAAGTTCATGAAAATGTGATATATTCGAAGACAGAGGTAAGTATATGGAAGAAGGAAAAAATGAATTTGAAATCAATCATCAACCAATAACAATATCAATATAATATATTAAAGGAGGAACCAAACAAATAATACAAAATATATAACCATGGTTGAAATCAAAATCAACCAAATAATACAAAATAAGGAAGTGAATATTTAAAAAGAAGTTAGATATCTTAAAATAGTAAGAGAGTTTGTGCAATTTTTAGGTTGTCCTTTTTTTGGTCAACCATCTTTTATAAAAAATTATATATCAAAAACTAATATAAAAAATAACATAAAGTTGACCATAAATCAAAACCATAAAATTGGTCGAAGTTATAGTTGTAAAAACAATAGTTATATATCTATAATCTATATTTTTATATCTTTATCGTAATCTATAAAAGCATAACCATGGATAATCAGGTGACAACTTCTAAGCAATATAAATCATTTTTTTTTCTCACATTATTGTTTGCATCCCACATTGGATCAAAGAAGAAAGAGACACGTGAGAGGTGGATACAAAAAACAAAAGAGCCAACATTTTTCTCAATATTGTTCGCATAATCGCATTCCGCATAGCATGATGGAGTAAAGTGGCAAGAGGGAGATTAGTACAAAAAAATGACTAAAAATGGAACAAACATATTTTTCTCGGATGTCGACCTTTTGCTTATGATCAAATGTAGTATATGTTTTTAGTTTAACATATCTATCCCGAATCTTAGGTTTTTTTTTGTTTAGATCAAGTATATTATATGTTTTTAGTTTGATATAATATATGAGTTTTCAACTTGCTTGGTATTTTTATTTTGTATATAAGAATGCCCATTATACTACTTGGTGATGTAGTTATTTATCTGTCGTCTTGGTGTTACTACTATCAAGGTTTGATACACCCCTCTAATTACAATTTAAATATTATAGAATGTTACTATAAAGTGTAATATTTGTTTTTATCAGTTTAATATTTGATATGTGGGTCATCGACCCCACTTGATATTAATTTTATTTTTTTATGAGAAAAAAACTATTATCTTAGCTTGGTGATGTGGTTTTTCATGCATCGCCTTGAACTTCCACTACTGTTGCTACAACTTACGCACTCTAATTTTCACTTGAAATATTATAGAACGTTTCTTTTTCATAACTTCAAATGAGATTTCAATTAAATTTGTAACAAAATGACCATCATGATTTTGTCACCTTATATGAGATTTATGTTAGAATTGGGACTTCTAATTAAACAAACTAGTCAAACATTTGTAGAGTACTTTGTAAAACCATTCTTGAGCATAGTTAGATAACTTAAATTAACATATGTGTAACACCCCCAAACACCACATTTGCATATAATACATATTTCATTACATAGAAATATAGTTTACATCACAAGGTCCCACTAGTACAAGGATTCTTATATGTATAAAATCTACATATGAAAATTTCCAAAACAAAATCTTGTACTAACACATATAATACAACATGTATCTTAAAAAATAAGCAATCTCAAGCAGATCCTCAAAAGCAGATATCAGATTAGAAAAACAATCATATTTTCCCTTTCCCCTTATTATCCCCGGACCCCGCCATTCCTGCACCGCATATTTTAAAGACATAAAAATGAGGGTTAGACTAGAAGGGTCTAGTGAGTGAATCTATTCTTTGCAAATGCAGGGTGATAATCACCAAAATATAATAAAATATATTTGTTCAGGAATATTTGCAATACATTCAAATAAAGCAGTTCTCAATGATATGAATAAAAGGATAAATCCAATAACCTCAGTTCTTATTAATAAATACAAGTGCTTAAAGATTCAACGTTCCCAATAGATATTGTAACCAAAACTTCTTTGAATTATCAAATCTTTCCTTAAGGCAATACTTGCCCTTTATGACAAATCATTTTTCCCTTCTCAATAACATCTAAATTATTATTTCTAATAAGAACAATATCTCTAATTCATCAGGTCACAAAGAAATGATGACTCAAAGTTATTAAATCCAATTAGTAATAATAATAAGAGTTATAATAATATCCGCATATGACAATGCCGCCCTTATTCCAAGTACACCTCTCCTTGATATGCCATCCTTATTCCTCCATCAAAACAGGGCTATTTATTAGAACAGACAAAAGTCACAACGTCTGAAAGTACCCATTCCCAGTTCCAAGCCAGAACAGACAAAAGTCACCACGTCTTTTTATAAATCCGTACTCAAACCCGATAATAGACATTTTAAATTATATAAATATCTAAAATATTCAACACATAAAAATTATCAAGTAAAACCACCCGTATAAGTTATCCGGATATACAATCCGGACAACACTTGTCCCTTTTTGTCCGATTTACTAATCCGGACAACCCATGGTTGATTCAATCAATTTAAAACTAAACCACATGACTCATGTCCGGTTTTAAGGCAATCCGGACAACACATGAACGAATTAAGGCTAAACCGCTCAATACGTGATCGGTTTATAACTAATCCGCACAACCCTTAAGCGATTTTAAGACTAAATCGCATAAGGCTTGGTCGTATTCATACTTCTCCGTTCAAAAACCTATATCCGGTTTACATAATTCAAAATTCTCACTAACACCCTAAATCGTACAACACTTAAGTGATTTATAATTAAATCGGACAACTCTTACCCGGTTTAAGAATAATCTGGACAAGCCTTGGCTGGTTTACACCTAATCCGATCAATCCTTGTCCGATTAAACCCAAGTCGCACAAAACCAGTTCTAATAATAAAATGCAGTTCTTTCTATAGTTATAATCAAAGCTTTTAAAATAGTGTTTTTAGAAATTACTCACCTTATGCAAAACTCCCTTTTGAAAACCAACTTGATCTTTAGTCAAGAAATAATCCAGTCAACTCTTTTTCTTCTAAATCGCTCAACTTTTCTCAAAATAGCAAGAAGATTTAATGGAGACTTAACCTCCCTTTTATATACCCTTCCCAAATAGGAAGGTCGGCTACCACATGTAGCTTTCACCCACATGCATGCTTTCATAAAAATTATGCATGCATGTAACCCATATACACATACGCATGCATCTTCACATATGCATATACACACCTTATGCATGTGTTTTATCATGTATAAAATTATACCCACATACTTAATGCATACATATTTCACATACTAGCATGATTAAATATAACAATTTATCATGCTGTCAGGTAAACACGTAACAAATAATCACATATTATTTACCTCAGGTGATAACCAAGATCCAGTTATCACATCATCCGCCCCTTCAAAAGAATTCTGTCCCGGAATTCCTTTAATCAAAGAGCCATGGATAATCTTTTCTCATTTCTGATTCCAATTCCCAAGTTCCTTCTAGTCCTTTGTGAAACTTCCACTATACTTTAACCAGACTGTTTTTCTTGTTTCTCAACACCTTGATCTTTCGGTCAATCACGACTTCTAGTGTTTCCACAAAGTTCAGCTTACTGTCCAATTTGACATCTGATAATGGTACAACGAGACTTGGATAAACTAAACATTTTCATAAATTCGATACATGGAAAGTGTTGTGAATCAGACTCAGTTCTTCTGGCAGCTCTAACTAATATGCTACTGGCCCAATTCGCTTACATATTCTGAACGGCCCCACATACCTTGGAATGAGCTTACCTTTCTTCCTAAATCTAACAATACCCTTCCATGGCGAAACTTTCAAGATCACAAAATCACCTATACCAAAATCAATCGGCTTTATGGTTATCAGCATAACTTTTCTGACGATCTTGTGTTGTTCTGATTCTTTCTCGGATCTGTTCAATCTTGTCTGAAGTTTCTTGAACAATTTCAGGACCCGTTAACTGCCTCTCACCCACTTCATTCCAACACAATGGCGTTCTATATTTACGTCCATATAACACTTCATATGGTGCTGCTTGGATGCTGGAATGATAATTGTTGTTATACGCAAACTCTATTAGTGGCAAATGATCTTCCCACGATCCTCCGAAATCAATGTTACCACTTCACATATCTCCGAGAGTCTGGATAGTTCTTTCACTTTGCCCATCAATCTGCGGATGGTAAGCTGTACTTAGTCGGATTTCAGACCCCAAAGCTTTCTGCAATCCTTTCCAAAACTTTGAAGTAAACCGACTATCTTTATCAGAAATAATAGATAATGGAACACCGTGTCGGGTCACAATTTCTTTAATGTAAATCTGTGCTAGCTTTTCTAGTGAGTACTTCTCTCTTATTGGTAGAAAATGCGCAGATTTAGACAGACGATCAACAATTACCCAAATCGCGTCATACCCTTTTGGAGTTCGAGGCAATTTCATGACGAAATTCATTGTAATGTGATCCCATTTCCATACAGGTATCTCTAAGGATTGAAGACTTCCATACGGCTTCTGATGTTCAATCTTAACCTGTAAATACGTTAAACACCATTCCACATATCTAGCTATATCTTGCTTCAATCATGGCCACCAATAAAAAGGTTTCAAATCTCTATACATCTTATTGGTGCCTGGATGAATAGAGAATCGGGACTTATGGCTTTCATATAATATAGTATTCTGGATATCTCCAAAATATGGTACCCAAATTCGCCCTTGAAAGCACATTAGTCCTTCGTCATTCTGTTCCAAGGTTGAAATTATCTTACCCAACTTTTCCATCTTAACAAATTCTTCTCTCATAGCCTCTTATTGACATTTCTGAATTTCCTTATGAATGTCAGGGATCAAATTCATTCTCATTGCCACAGCTTTAATGGTTCCACTCTTTTCTTTCCTGCTTAAAGCGTCAGCCACCATATTAGCTTTTCCTGGGTGGTAGAGGATTTCACGATCATAGTCATTGACCAGTTCAATCCACCGGCGCTGTCGCATATTTAATTCTTTTTGGCTGAACAAATGTTGTAAACTTTTGTGATCAGTATAAATCTGACATTTCGTTCCCAGAAGATAATGTCTCCAAATTTTCAGAATAAACACCACTGTAGCTAATTTCATGTCATGGGTTGGATATTGTTTCTCATGATCTTTCAACCGTCTTGATGCATAAGAAATCACTTTTCCCATTTGCATCAGAACACATCCCAATCCTAGCTTTGAAGCATCACCACAAAATCTTCGGATTCATCAGGTAGGGTTAACACCAGCGTACTACAAAGATGATCTTTTAACAGTTGAAAAGCTTCTTGTTGTTCTCCTTCCCACTGGAATTTAATGTTCTTCCGAGTTAATTTAGTCAATGGCACAACTATTTTAGAAAAGTCCTGAATGAACTTACGGTAATAGTCGGCCAATCCCAAAAAGCTTCGAACTTTAGAAGGATTTTTCGGAGCTTCCCATCTTGCAACTGCTTCTATTTTTGCAGGATCTACTTTTACCCCTGTTTCTGAAATGACGTGACCCAAGAATTGAACTTCTCTTAACCAGAACTCACACTTGGACAACTTGGCATACAACTTTTCTCTTTTCTGCAAATCTAGTATTAAGCGAAGATGTTCCTGTTGGACCTGTAAATTCAGCTTTGATAATGATCTGTTACTCTGAATGAACTCTAAGACGATTAAAGTGCAGCGGAAACAATATTAAGAACAAAACAGAGTAATTAAACCAAGAACACACAGTTAAGATGATGAAGAAAATGAACACATGATAATTGCTTCAAAGGTTTTTCAATTCATTCTATTGAAAATAAGACGATTACAATTCGGAAGCACACTGAATACAAAGGCCTTAGCCGCTATTTATACTAGTTCGTAACGACTTTACTGACATGATTTAGACACGTGAAATCATCTAAGCCTTCCAAATAAAGTCGATAAAGTCGTAGTCACGTGAGAAGCACATGCAGCTAACAACCTTTGAAAAACAGTAGAACAGGATCTTCACAGAAGACGAAATCCGCAGACCCTCTGTGAGCCATCCCAGAGGCTTTGCTGTAATTGACTTGTATGATCTTATTTCCAGAGGTTTCATAACCTCTATGAGAGACATCAGAGGTTCTGTCACATTTTACTTGTACGATGAAACAACTTCTGTTGCTAGTCCTCTGTTGTCTTCTGTGGAAGAGACCCTTCTGTCAACACTTACAAAATACTTTTTCTATACTTTTACAAGAGATGAATAACAGAGCTAACAATCTCCCCCTAAGTATGAAAAAGTAAATTAGGACAAATGGGTGCAAGAAATGACTAATTGAAAGAATTACAAGAGGARATTAAACTCATCCTCTGAAAAGAATTACATAAATGAACGAATTGAAAAATTTGTTGCTCAGGCCTACACTATTACAAGAATTAGTCCACAGCAGAGTCTGGATAGTC
>NW_020203528.1:0-1921 GCF_001531365.2 Cynara cardunculus var. scolymus | reverse complement strand
GCATAACCTCAATCAGCCTTCTGAGAGAAATCGAATATGTTGACCTCTTCTCCATGTATTTGTTCAATATCTTGTGAAGGAATATTATGTCAAATACACAGAGGTTGTGGAGGTCAGCATCTGTGAAAATATATAGGTTGCCGTCATCCCTTTTTACCACATATTGAGCATATAACACAGTCTTCTTGAGCATAGTCCTTGGAGAAATTATTTCGAGTGAAGTAATCACATGCTCTGAGAAGACCTACTCTGGTGGCCTTGTGAGCTTTGAGAAGTGGAACTTTGCGATGGCAGAGGGCATACCTGTAAGCTCTGGGTCGTAAGGGGGCTCTGTGTCCACAGTTGAGTAACGCCACCGCAGAATCTCCTCAACAGTGGTTACGGGCTCTGTGCGCACTTTTTGCGTAGGAATCTTGCTCATAGATTCAAGGATCTCAGAAACCCTCCCCACTGTGGCAGATTCTGGCATTCTGGTTTCTTCTTCTAGTATCGGCCTCTGGGTGGACCCCTCTGGTAAGTTTGGCTTGACAGTTCCTACCAGAGCGTCAAACGTACTCGTGGACGTTTCCTCTGGAATCTTCGCCATTTTAGAGGAAGAGCCTTCTCCAGCTCTGGGGATGGGGGCTCTGCCCTTTCTCGCTTGTGCCTCTGCTAAAGACGCCTTTAATGCTTGAATAAGATCCGGGTCATCATACTCTTCTTCATTTATCTCCTCTGGCGTCTCAGAGCTTGACCCCTTCTGTGGCGACTCCTCTACTGCTTTACCTTGCCTTTCCCCTTAGGCTCTGGAGTTTTTTCTTTAGAGAATAGGGCAGCAGCAGATTCCACTATTTTTAGTGGTCTGGCAGAGGTTGTCTTCTTTGGTTCCTCTTTCTTCTTCTCCCCCTCATGACGATCATGGTCATCACCTCCTTTATTGTCATGGATTTTAGTGGCTTCTGCCTTGCAAGTAGTAAGGGGAGCCTTCTTCAATCGCTTTACAACTTTGGAAGCCGCCCTCTCCATCTTTTGAATGACCTCCTCAGCAATCACAGAGGCAGTGTTGATATCCATCTCGGTGGCCCATTTCATTTTAGAGATGCAGCGATATATCTCATTTCTGAAGTTATCACCTTCTTTGAAGAGTTTCTTCGTGCAGTCTCTTATAGCTTCGTTGCTTGCTCGGGCTTCCTTGAGGAGTTGGTCGGTGTATTTCTGCACGGTCTCTCCAAGGGCTTCAACCATTGCGTCTAGCTCTCTGCGAGTGGCTAGATGGTTAATGTTAGCCCTGGAGGATTTAGAGTCAATGCCATAGGTGACCGCAGAAGAGAACATCCTTTTGATCTCGTCCTTGAAGGCAGAATAATCTGTGTAGCCGGCGAAAATGAAGTCTGCAGCAAATTGGGCGACAACCTCTGTTAGTTCTGTCTTGAGCTTTTGGATTGAAGAAGGGTTTAGAGATAGGTTGATGAATGCTTCTGTGAGGTCGTCTTTGTTGAGAACAAAGCTCTGAAGGGCTGATACGATCGCCTTGAGCTCAGAAGTTGTGGAAGTCAACTCCTTCAGAGCCTCTGTCAACGGTGCAAGAGCCTCTGTCACCGGTTGGGAGGAGAACAAGCTTTTCAACTCATCCATCCTCTTGAATACTTCTGTGGCGAAGGTTTGTAACTCCTCCTTTGCCACATAAGTACTATGGGAACCTAGATCACCAACACATGGTGATCTAGTAGCCTCGGAGTGTGAGGCGCCCTCAGTGACTGGTTTTTCGATGTCAGCTCGGGGACTTCCACCGGATCTTGGAACATCTCCAATTGGAGAGCCTACCAGTGTTCTGTCGATGTAGTGCCCAGTAGGTTCAGAGCCTAACTTGGCAGAGGGATCGAGTGGAGACTTTGGGCGTTCTAGACCCGCAGTCTCTGTGAATCTCTCATATGCCTCTGAA
>NW_020203527.1:16698-19151 GCF_001531365.2 Cynara cardunculus var. scolymus | reverse complement strand
TCATTTCAAATATCCAACGACGTCACTCCCATCCACGTGCCTGACACATCCCAGGCTGTCATCTTTCGCCGTTTCAACTTTTTACTCTCCCAAACCCCAGCTTGACACGTGTCCACATTCATTTATGGCACGTACCATCACAACGGCTCACGTTTCCCCAATCCCATTATCCCTCCACAATCCCGTCAATAATTTCATAATTTTTATATTATAATAATCATTATCATGATTGTTATATTATAATAATCATGAAATCGTTTCACTTCCCCCCCACTCTCACTCTACCACCTATGAATAACCGTCTTCCCCACCATTACCATTTTTATGCTTCTAAAACCTGCAACTAATCTTTGACGAACCAAACTCCTGCAACTTTCTTTATCAATGGCATCCTCAGCTTCACACGAATCAGACAACAACGACAGCCGCATCCAGTTCATAGGCGCCGATAGCCGAGTCATCATCTTTCTCCCAATGAAACCAAATAATCACATGGTCGAGCTTCACAACAATCTCTTTGACGACAGGTACGACATCATGATAGAATACTTCAAACACAACCTTCTCCTACCTGCTCTCACCCTTGTCAACCCCAAAGTCCCACTCAAATATGTCCAACAGTACTAGCAGAACTGTACATATGATGATGCCAGTCACGTCATCATGGGCGATATTGACGCCCCACACGACATGATTTGCGCGGTCAAAATATCTCGTGCAAAAATCGCCAAGGTACTTTGTTTTCCCACAAGACGGGCGCTCGATATCGACCACTACACCGAGCCACCAACTTCCGAGGACATCCTACGCTTTGTACGTCTGTTGGGCTATAACAAGGAGATCCGCAATCTTTCGGATTTCAAAAGACAATTCCTCCCACCAATGTGGAACTTGTTCTTTTCAATCTTAAATCGGTCGTTGACATGCAAATTGGGCTCCTTCGATCAAGGAAACTTGAATATTATGACTATCATGTACGGGCTTTACTTCAACCTCCACCTCGACTACGCCCTTCTCATCTACACGGAAATCCAAGCAGCCGTAATTAAAAAGAGCAAACTTCAAGCCACCGGCACGCCGCTGTCCGCCGTCCTCTTTCCTCGCTTCCTTGCTCTCATCATTGGAGATGCAATGAGGCAAAATGATCTTCCAGCGCCCGCACCATACACCCCGGTCTAAGAACAAGTTTACAGATTCTGATATTCAAAAAATGAATGTATATGAATCAATGTAAAAAAAATATCAGAAAACAAATTTATATACAAACGAGTGTATTATCACCGAAAAAGATTTTCATATAAGAGACGTGATAATAACAGTTTGAAGAATAGCTGAAACAAGTATTGGAGTTATGTACGACGAGAAATTACGCAAGTAAAATCTCAAGAAATACCTGTTCAGAAAATGTACTCGTTACCAAAAAAAATCACTTTTCCAAAAACATTTATTAAAAATAATTTCTAGAGAACTCCCCCTAGAAAGTAGATTTGAGTAATGATTCAGTTAAGTTAAGAAAATTAAAAAAATTTGAAGAAAACATTTTAAGTACGAGTTCTAAACTGGGTGTTTAGAAACCACACTCGGTAAAACACGGGTCCTGAACTGAAATGTTCAGAAGCCTCGGTTGGAATAAATCAAAACTCCCCCTGCAATGGTGTATCACATAAATGATATTCTGATCAGCACAAGATGGACACACCTGCAAAATCAGATTAAGTAGATTTTGGTACCCAAACGAACTTGGGTCCTATTTTGTTAGTATCTGGTTGAGGTATGTTGTAACTTCCAAACCATTTATTTCTATAAGATATTTTCTTTTCAGCACTATGAACAGGATGATCAGGAATAAAATATGAACCGTACCAGTAATTTTGATCATACCTGTTGTTACCTTTCCATTTGTTCTGATAACTGTTATCTCCATGCCACCTGTTGAACCTTTTGTTATTGACAAAATTATTGGTTCTGCATGTTGAGCACATAATYCTTCTCTTGCTAAGATTGATCAGATCATTAGTGGATTTAACAAGACAAGGAAGATTGTTACTAACAACAGGTGTATGAGATAAAACAGATTCAGACTTATTAACCCAAATGCTTTTAATCTTTGAAGAATAATTGGGTGTTCCAATGACATACCCTTGATAGTACTGATTAGAACGAGAATAGTTCTTAGAAACATTAGATTTAGGACTACTTGAATAACTGTTCGAATATGAACAATTATAAAAGCTGGTTTTACACTKTGATTGAGAWYCAGTTGGACTTTTAGCACACGAAAAGTCTTTGACTTTTTGTAAAAGCTGGTCTCTTTCTACAGTAACTAAATCATATTTCTTTTTCAGTTTAGTTCTCATGTTCAATTCAGTTTCAAGGTCTGTCTTTAGATCAGACAATTTCTTTGAAGTATCCAGGAGTTTACCTTCTAACTCCTTCTGTAGCATTTCAAACTT
>NW_020203527.1:13680-16383 GCF_001531365.2 Cynara cardunculus var. scolymus | reverse complement strand
AACTCTGCTTTTTCAACATTCAAACTCTTTTCTGCTGTCAGAAATTTCTCCTTCTCTAAATCTAGTAATTTCTTTAACTCACTCAGATCATTTTCAGACTTATGGAACTTCTCAGTTAAATCCTTTATCTCTGTATTATTCCTTGGAGAGTTTTTCTCAATTAAAAATGCAATTTTAACCTCTTTGAGTTTATTGAAAAGATCTTTATTCGCTTTACTCCAAGTCTTCAAATCATCATTAAAATCATTTTCTACATAGCGAAGAGTGTTTTCAAGTTTTTCAATCTTACACTCAAATTCCTTCTCGAATCTTTCACATTCTTCTTTATGATTTTTCTTTAAAACTTTGATAAACTCTTTCTCTTTATAACCTTCAATGCCCTTTTCCAGTTGAACAATATTCTCTCTGAACTTCTCATATGAAACTGCCATTTTAAAAAAATAAGATTGTTCAAATATAAGATATATGCAGTGAATTCAGTAAAAGAAAATCAAGAACAATTAAGCTCAAAAAGAATTGAAAAACACTAAAACTGATGAGAATTTAGTAAAACGACGAGAAACTGTCAAAAATCAGTAAAAACAGTCAAAATCATTGAAAACAGTTAAAAACTGTTAAAAACAGTCAAAGACAGTTTAAACTGATGAAAAACAATTTACGCGACAAAACAGTTCAAGAATTCTCAAACAGTTTAAAAACAAAACAAAACAGATAAAACACAAAAACAGACGAACGAAAATGATCCAAAAGTAAAATCTAAACAAAAATTAAAACTCAATGACTAAAAAAAATACAAAACAGTTCAAGAATATGACTCAATTACAAACTAATTAACAACCGTAACAAAATCCCTTAAAATGATTACAAGCTGTTACAATCCTTGATTCACAACCAAAGGGTATTTGTGCAGCTTCCTCTAGCAGTCTCTGTTTGTGCTTCGTCCTGAATGACAGCAACACTTGGAAATGGAGAAGCTGGTAACAGATTCTGTGTGATATAATCTTGAACCAAAACAATCTGCTGTGAATTACTAAACAACCAAGTCAAATTCAGTCTAAATTGCTCAAAGCACAGTCCGCTATATAAACAGCATAAAATACAGTTTAAGCCAAAACAGTTAAAAATGAATTAAAACCGATAGTGATCAACTCAAATAAGCTGCAGTTTTACACAATAAACCTGTATTTGACTTAAATTGTTCTGTTTCTTTCCCACTTGGGTTGTTGTTCCAGTGCACAATAAGCTTTCCTTAACTGCCCAGTACAGTTTATGCTGGAAATTTGCAAACCTTCTGTTTCCTATCATGCCATCTTGCTGCTGTTCTTAATCACAGAAAACAAAGCCAATATTAATGGCTAGCAGTAGCAGCAACAGTCAAGTATTCAATACCCGCAAGCAACTAACCAACTGAAAAACAGCAAGATATCACTCAACACTGCACAAACTGTTAAACAAACTCTGCAGTATATATAGAAACATCTCAACAAAACAGTCTTTAATCAGCTCAGATAGTTTCAATTACCTGTTTCTGTTCCAGTCCTCAAATTCACAAACACACAAACACAACTAATAAATTCGTGAATTCCCAACAGCTGCTGTTTCAGTCCTCAATACACAAACACAGATAATGCACAAAGTTAAAACAATGTACTTGTGTAGCTGATAGAAGTTGTAAATGTTTTAAACTGTCACAATGTTCCCAAAGGAGAAGCTTTCACTAAACTTTCTGCTTCAAATCTGCTTCAAAACAGTTCACTGTGTAGTTGCTGCTGTTTCAGTCCTCAAATTGCAAACACAGATAAACAATTTAGAAAATATGATGGAACATATATAGACCATAGCAGCTATGCATCGTCAACTACTGTAGCTGCCCTTAAGCAAAAGCTTGTTTCTGAGTACCCAAGACTATGAATGACTTAAAGCTTATTCAAGATCAACAGCTTAAACCATCCACCACTGTCTCTCTGAAATCAATTGCTTTAGTTCAAAACAAAATCTAATCTGGTCAGAAGCTGTGAACGATTAACAAACCCGGATACAATGTGAGGAAGGTGATTCAACTTTCCCAAATTCTTTTTGTTCCAGTCTCCATCAGCCTAATTCATTGCAGACCCATCCATTCTTCTTAAGAAGGGACCGTAGATTTAGAAATACAATTGAATATCTGTGCTCGATTGTGTGATTTAGCAAAAATATGAATTCAATCAAAGTGTAAGCCAAACAAAGAACTAAAAAATTTACGAATTGATTAACCAATCCAGTCACAACCTAAGTGACTGCCTAAATCGCATAACACAAGGATCTAAAACACACCTCTAAACAGATCTAATTCAGTCAAAACATGGTCTTAAATCAGTGAACGATTTACCTTGAAACACAGACAAGCTAGTACCTGATGAGCGATAAAAATAACCAGATGAAAACAGTCAAAATTGAATCGATTCTTGAATCAAGAAACAGTGAGCGATTAAGAATCCGGTGAGATTGATTGAACGATTGGATATCCGGTGAGATAAATTGAGCGGTTTAATAAACCGGACACTTATCCGGACACTAGTCCGCTCAAGGCAAACTCGATATCCGCTCAAGATGTGTGCGGACAACTCTCCGCTCAAGCAAGGTACGGTTTATGTTAGCTTTATTTTGAAGCTAATAATTAACTTGAAAAAGTTTCATGAAACAATCCAGAGCTAGAAGACGAAT
>NW_020203527.1:9315-10560 GCF_001531365.2 Cynara cardunculus var. scolymus | reverse complement strand
GATTTCTCTTTGTAATAGATAGATTCAAAATCATATGAGAGTCGATTAGAGTTTCTTGAGAGTTTGTAATCTTTATTTTCAATAATAGAAAAGCATCCGCTATTTCTGTGTTTAATCTTCTTGTTTACTTACTCTTTCAATCTTCTAGTGTAAATCGTTCTACTGTCAGATCTGGGATTCTAACAGGTTATATGAACACCGGTCAAGAGGTGATCGGTTTATATGAACACCGGTCAAGAGGTGATCGGTTTATATGAACACCGGTCAAGAGGTGATCGGTTTATATGAACACCGGCAAGAGGTGATTGGTTTAGGAATAAACCGCTCAAAGATTAAACCTAAATCGCTGAGATTGAAAGACTTACCTGTTGATTTGTGCGATTTAGAATCCGATTGATTTTGTTGAACGACTAACTCCTTCTGATTTGAGTGATTAAGCAATGTGGAAGAGATTAAGTCGGTCAAGAAGTAGCAGACAAAGTAGCCGGACTCTTATTCGGTCAAAATGATGGACCTAAAAAGGATTGGACTTTTGAACGGTTTATCAAAAAAAAAAAAAAAACTCAAAATTAAAAAATAGATCAAAAGCTATCAAAAACACAAAAACATAAAAGATTAAAAAAAAAGGATCAAAAACACTGATTTTAAAAAAAATTCAAGAACACGAAAAAAAATTTAAAACCCCAAAAACCGATTAAATCTTGATATAAAATGATCAAATCACAAAAGTTTATGAATAACAAAGATTCACAATTCAATTCCGAGCACTTTGATCCTGTTTTTAACACAAAAACACAAGATTTTAAGAAAAAATCGAATCAAAATCTAAAAAAAAATGAAGAACATGAAGAACTCAAAAAATTCAGAAAAGAAAATTTTAAAAAATCTTCAAAAAGTGATTTCTTTTCTTCTGATTTCTTGCAAACTCTGCTTTGATACCAATTGTGTGTCCCTATTTACTGATCAATCTTCATACATCTTCATAATCATGGCAGATTTAAGATATTTCTTGTAAGAACATCAAGAACACTAAGATGAATATTGAGAGAGAAAGTCAAACTTCAAAGAACTAGTCAAATCTCTTATTACGTATCAAAATATACAATAAGCTCTCCTTTTCAATTACAAAGACAAACTCCTATTTATATGGTCAAACATTTAAACACAATAGTCAAAGTCAAACCTGTCTAAGAAAAGTCAAACACGATGACTTTTACAATTATAGACAATATTTAACTTTCAAGA
>NW_020203527.1:0-5325 GCF_001531365.2 Cynara cardunculus var. scolymus | reverse complement strand
ATAAACTTTTAAAAGAAACCTCATAACATTTGAACAAGCCATTTACAAAATATGGATGATTTGTGCACATGCACATAATCTGTCAGCACCAAAATATAAGATTTTTAAGAAATAAACTCACATAAAATCATGATTTTACCTATCTTTTTGAGTTCTAATGTTTGGKTCATAGATTACCACCATCATATAAACATTTTTWCATGTTTTTGGTGTATAATCTCTCCTTAAAACTCAACATTTTCGGAATTTAGAAGATAGAAKATGAAGAGTGCATAAAAAGTGGGGTTTTCTCCCAAAACTTACAAGAAAAAGAAAGAGATGAGTGTGTTACCTTGTTTGTGGATGAAATGGATGAAATATCTTCAAAACTCTTGCCAAAATGATGAAGATTAAGTTGAAAATCGGCTGAATAAGATGGAGGATGATGATGTTAACTCAAAGTGACCCTTGGGTTTTAGGGAGAGAGAGATGAAAGGGAGTTTGAATTTTGAAATGAGATAATGAGTTGTAAGTGGAGAAAATATGGTATTTATATGTGGGTATAGGAGGGGGGCCAGCCATAGGAGCCCAAGCCCATCCTCTATATATATATATATATATATATATATATATATATTTTTTTTTTTTAAACTTAAGCCTAAAATGCTAAAATGCCATTTTTCTCCATTTTGACATTTTTCTTCAAATTATAAACCCATGATGACTAAATTCATTTAAATAGAAAGGTTTTACATTTAAACACTAAAACTTAGTATTTTATATAAATTAGGTATAAATTAGAGCATTTGGCACTGTATAGGACGTTTCAGATAATTACGGGTCGGAACCGGACTTTCTAAGCAACTGCCGAAAATTCTTAAAATTTTTCAACTAAACTAACCTGACCTAACTAACTCCTAATCTTATAAATTACCTTCAATAACACTAATATAATCTTAATAAAAGCTAACCTGGGATTTCGAATTTGACTGCTGTCACATTTAGATAGGTTTTTATTACTTTATCTTTTTGCAAACAATCTTGCAAAATCTGTATTGATCTTCTCTATCAATATATATTTTAAATTTAAAAATACTGTGTTTGTATTCATWCCCCCCCTTCTACAAACTGTTTCTCTTCTTGTAGACCCTTACGGGACCAACACCAACTATGTTGATTTCGAGAATAATACACTTTTTCAATTAAATTAACTTTGACATTTTGAGTAAAACACAAG
Source organism: Cynara cardunculus var. scolymus (assembly GCF_001531365.2). Lineage (NCBI taxonomy): Eukaryota > Viridiplantae > Streptophyta > Magnoliopsida > Asterales > Asteraceae > Cynara > Cynara cardunculus. The sequence continues at coordinate 4,109 of NW_020203527.1, read as the reverse complement.
ACTACATCTTACATCCGATGTGTTTTTAGCCGAATTCCATTGCTATAGGAAACTTATTGGTCTCTTGGTTGATTTCATAATTTTTTTGTTTTTTAGTATTTGATAATGATTGTCCTATGTTTTTTTTCTTTGTTTTTAAATTACGTTTCTTTGTGCATGTAGAACTTCTAATATTAATAAGAATGTCTTGCAAAACAAAATTAACTATGCATCTTATTTCGCTTTCTTATGCATTTAAGATTTCAACAATAACTAAATTAATAACCAAATGCAAATTGCAAAATACAGACAAACAATTTGGGAATCAAGATGTAGTTAATCAACAAAAAAGTGGAAACAAATTTGGGAATGAAGATGAAATTAATAGAGTATTAAAAGTGATTTAGGATTGAAAAGATAAGAGTGAGAATAGAAGTTAACCAAAAACTACATATGTGCTACAAGTAGGATTGTACTGAAGACCTCTTTGTAGGAGGCATCTTATTTCGTTAAACCAAGACCTTCCTTGCCAAATTGGATTTTTGTTACATAATTTGTATTAAATAACTTAAGGCATTCTCAATATCAAGCGGGTGCATCTTTACAACGCCAATTTTTTTCTTTTGTGATAATCAAGTTAGGGGGCATGGGATCTCGCTCGGTCATTGGTAGGTCCGCCCTTGAGGGAGGTACATAAAAAAAACATAAGTCATAAAAAAAGGACAAAGGAATTGCTTCAAAAGGGTGTTCCAATTGTTATAGTAGATTTATCACATGATGGTAGCATTAATGAATGGGGAGGTAAGTATAATGATCTTCAACTCTAGGTTGAAACCTTGGTATTTCAATTGATAGAAAAAAGAAAATGAACAAAAATAAAGGGTTGTAGGAGTTTATACCTACGCGGATGTACGAAAAATCTTCCAAGTGAATTTCATAATAATTTTTGTGTTCCATGTATTCCCGGAGCAATTTCAATTCCCCTTCACCCGTACCTTTAACTATGTTGAATATAGTAAAGTAGAGTTCACCTTTCTTGGTGGTAGTGTTAGGGCTTGTTTGTTTTTTGAAAAAAACCACATAATACCTCTTAAGTCTGAATCGGTCAGACGTTTTTCTTTTCAGAACGTTTTTTTTTTAAATAAGAGCTGAAAAACTCTTACCGTCCTTGAACAAAAAAAGTGATAACATAATCACTTAAATCCTCTTAATTGCTCCCGCCAAACTCTCCACTCCATCCTCGCCTCCAGATCTAGACCTCCAAATCGATCTCACAAGACTTTCGATCTCCAAATCAGTCACGACCCTAATTGATCCACACATTATCGATTTCCAAGGTATGTCCATCTCCTTCTTGATTTATGTTTTGATCAAGGTTCGAGCCTGTGGTTCGTCTCTGTTTGTTCCGCAAAGATTACTGCCCATAGCATATCTTTTTCAATTGGGGAGCAGGGTGTGTTACGAATGAAATTCAGTGTAAAATTGTATTCGTCTTGAAAGATAAAATTGTGTATAATTGTATAAAAGTCATCGTGTTTGACTTTTATAGGATAGTTTGACTTTGACCCTTTGTCTTGTTTGACCCTATATAAAGGGGTTGGTCTTTGTATTTTGGGAGAGGAAGCATATTGTAAATCCAGTATACGAAATTATAAAGTTTGACTATTCTTGAAAGTTGACTTTCTCTCTCTATCTCCTTCTAGGGTTCTTACAATTTGTAAGAAATGCAAGAAATCAGAAGAAGAGATCAACAGATTTGAAGAATTTTTGAAGGAATTTTATGGATTTTGTTAATGTTCTTCATTTTTGTTCTTAGTATTCTTAACTTTTTCTTGATTTTGATCCGATTTTTTTTAAAATTTTGTGTTTTCGTGTTAATATCATGATCAAAATGTGCGGAATCACTTTGTGAATCTTTGTTATTCACAAAGATTTATGATTTGGTTATTTGATTTTAAGATCTGGTAATTTTTTTGTGGATTTTAAAATTTTCGTGTTAATATTTTTTAAAATTCCAATTTTTTTTATCCTTTTTAGTTCAACTTTTTTTTTTTTTTTTTTTTTTTCTGTTTTTGTGTTTATCGCTCAAAGCCCATAACCGTTTTTAGCCCATTTTTTTAACCGGATTAGAGGCCCATTTTCTTTTCATCTTCATCTCATCTTCATAGCACAGGTTGTCTATCCGGTGTTCATCATATTCATCGATTCCAGAAGAAATTGAATTCATCTCAAGTCTTAATCGCTCAAGAATATCTTCAATCAGATTACTAAATCGATCAGCCTTCAATCGATTTAACCTATAAGGTGAGCGATTTAGGTTCTTTCATTGCTCATGTTGTGAGCGATTTACATCTTTGGGTAAGCGATTTATCCACTGCTTTGAGCGATTTAGAGCTAAGTGTTGAGCGGAGTTAACCGGATTTGTTCATCCCTTGAGCGAGTTAGATATATCTTAAGCGATTTTGACTGTGTTAGTGAGCGGACTAGTGACCGGATTTTGTTATAGTGGTGAGCGGACTAAAACTATGTTGTGAGCGGATATAGGCCATGCCTTGAGCGGACTTGACCGGTTTAATACTTCACTTGTGAGCGATAATTTGAGCGATTAAGAGACAGCCTTGATCAATTTAGGTTTAGCTGTGAGCGATTTGTGAGCGATTTAAACTTAGCTGTGAGCAATTTAAGAAACAGCTTAAGTGATTTAGCTTGGTTCATCGCTCATCTTAATCGGACTTCTTCTTCATCGCCTGGCATGTCTCACAAGTTATGACCGGACTTCATAAATCGCTTGGCATTATCAGGTTAGTAATCACTAAAAGGGTTTAACAGGCTGCTCATTTTCAATCCTTCACAGAAGTATTTGATTTCTAATAAATCACTTTATGCCTTGACTGATTTGTTGTAATCAGTTTTGATTTCACTGGTTCTTTTTGTGCGTGTTCATTTTAATCGCTCATCAGCATCCTATTTACATCTTCATTGTTGCTAAATCAGACAGCCAAAATTGCCAGGCTTCTCCGATTTAGCCAATAATCTGTTCATCTGAGTTGCTAAGTCCAAATTGTAATAGTGAAGAGAAACAATATTGAATGTGTCATCTGAGTTGGTTGACAGTAGGAGTTCGTTATCAGATTTGCAGGTGAAAAATGAAAATCTGAATGGGTCTGTTGCTTCATTGACCGATGAGAAAAATAAACTTGAGCATCAGTTGTTAAATGTGTCATATGAGTTGGTTGATAGTAAGAGTTTGTTAGCTCTCATTCCTTAAATGTAAAAGTATAGAAAAAGTAAAACAGCAAGTACTGACAGAAGCTGATCTGTCATAGAAGACAACAGAGGACAATCAACAGAAGTAGCTCAATCTTACAAGATTCAAGTGACAGAACCTCTGTCATCCATCACAGAGGTTCTGGAAACTTCTCCTCTGAAAACACCATGCTACAAGTCAAAGATGACAGAACCTCTGTCGTGTCTCACAGAGGTTCTGGAAGATTTCCTCTGCGCTCTACAAAGTTTCATCCAGCAGAGCCTCTGTGAAGTCTCTCAGAGGATCTGCAGAAATGTCTTCTGTATAGATTATCTTAAGCACGTTTTATTTTACTTAGGTTTATTAGCTGCTCGTGACTTTCACGTGAGCTTGTCTGTAATTTGTTCTAGAAGAACGGCTYAGATTTGACAGCTTAAAGTCGTGTCAGGAAACGGTTACTTGCTTGTATAAATAGCAGCGTAGGCCTTTGTATTTTGTGTGCTTCCAGATTTGTAATCGTAAAACATTTTCAATCTATTGAAAATCATTTGAAGTAATTCTCCTTGTGTTCATCATATGTTCTTCATTGTGTTCTTACTGTTTCTACCTGTTTGATTGATATTGTTTTCGCTGCTCTACTACTACTGTCAAACCGATCATTCAAGTAAGTTTTAGTACCAAGAATCTGAGTTATTCGATCCTAACAATTGGTATCAAAGCAGGATTCAAATTTTAATTTGATTATTTTTGTTCTTGGTATTCATCCTTTTTCGACTCTAGAACACAAAAACTTCCTCTCCAAGTTTACTCTGTTTTTTACTATTTTATCAATTTTCTCCTATTTTCTCTTGATTCTTCTTCAATCCATGGCGAATACGGCCAA
>NW_020203526.1:12841-19248 GCF_001531365.2 Cynara cardunculus var. scolymus | reverse complement strand
CTACCATAGCAACTCTTGTCTTAACCTTAAGGGTTTTATTGATGATGTGAATAGTAATTAAGTTTGCCAATATGACAGATCACTATGTCATCATCTAGTGAATATTCATCGGACGAATCTGGGTACGCGATTGGTCGATCTAGAAGGAGCATACCAATCAATGAAGATGTTGACCCATATGACTTGGACTTAGCAACCAGCGAAGCGCTTGCTTTATCATCGGCATCAGTCTTACCACCAGCAGAAACAGTACCTGATATACCACCTCAAATGTTTCATGGCCCAAGGATTAGGGTCACGGCCAGGAAAAGTGTGGTACTACCCCGAAGGGTGACTTTCGAAAATTCTAGAGTGGAGACTCTAGATTGGTGACTGGAGTACCTGTCTCTTACACCCAGGGTATGACTTTAGAGGAACGAGAATGGGTGCGGAGAATTGCAATAGAAACACAAACCCACCAGACCCGGGTGGGATATCATCATCACATTTTAAACAACCTCTCCGATGTGATGGAGACGCATCACCAGTGAATGATAAAGAATTCGGATGTTGTCGTCGTGACAAGACGCGAAATAAGAAGATTGTGTAGTTGTTTAATGGCAAGTGTACTGTTGATACTAGCACTAGGAGTGCTTATCTCCTGGATGCTGCTCTAGAAGCAATGTTAAGTGATAGGATCACTACTCTTTTGTTGAAGCTTATAATTGGTTTTGAGGAATTGTAATCTTTTGGAAAACCCTTCAGTATCTTTTGAAGTCGTTCGAATGTAATGAATTTTGGATGAATATGAAATATTCTGATGATCATATGACTGTTCTAATGATATCATATCCTATGCATCATCCTGTTGAMTAGAAATTATTATCCGTAATATTGCCATGAAAATAATGGGACGTTCTTTTTATCATACTATAGAAAATGCCGCCAAGAAGAGAAAACCCAGAGGTTGCACGACTCGTGCCAGAGCAACTCTTGGCTGCACTACCCAATATAGTCAGTCAAGTGGCTGCGGGATTGAATGTTAATCAGCCTACCAGTTCTGAGCCTAGGACATCTAGGGAATGCACCTATAATCCTTCAGATCCTGCAATCCGAAGGAATTTCATGGAAATGAGGGAGCCTTAGGATTGTTGACCTGGATTGAAAGCATGAAGTCTGTTCTCCATATCAGCAAATGCCTAGAAACAAACAAAGTAGAATATGCTGCGTGTTTATTGCAAAGTAGAGCTTTGACATGGTGGAACACATTAGTTCAGACTAGGGGTCGCAAAGCAGCTAATCAACTCTCATGGGAAAAATTCAAGAAACTATTAAAGAACGAGTATTGTCCAAGAAGTGAACTTCAAAAGTTGGAAATGGAGTTATGGAACCTTGAAATGAAGGAGGAAAACATAGCTGCCTACACTACATGATTCCATGAGTTAGCCAACTTAGTACGACATCTGGTGACACCCGAACAGGTTCGAATAGAAAGGTATATATGGGGCTTATCTGTAGTGATCCGAGGACATATTACCTCGGCAAACCCAAGGACCCTCCAGGAGGCAATATATATTGCGACCAAATTCACCAATAATGCAATTCGGTCTGGAAGGTAAAAGAAAGGTGGGAGAACTGAGAAACCAGAGATTTGGGAATAAGTTTGACAAGAATAAGAGATCAGTAGGGAACTTTGGAGTCCAGACTCAAGTGGTGAATCCAGAAAGCAAGCCTAAGTGCAATAAATGTAAATTTCCACTATTGGGGATATTGTATTATTTGTCAGAGGTGCCACAAAGGAGGCCATTCCACATAAGATTGTCGAAAGCGATTATGTTTTGAATGTGGGAGCCTGGATCACATGAGTAATGTATGTCCGAAGAGGAAGCAAGGAATGAATGTTAATCAAACCCGACCAGCCATTCAAGGAAACTCTGAAAGTCAAGCACATGGCCAAGCATTTGAAATTGGAGCAAGGGAGACCAAGCATGATCCTAATGTGGTTATAGGTACATTTCTCTTAGATAATGAATTTGCATCGGTACTATTTGACTCATGAGCTGATAGAAGTTTTGTATCACTAGACTTTAGGCCAAGGATTAATTTAAAATCTCAAAGGATGAAGGAAGACTATATAATAGAGTTTGCCAATAGCCAAGAAATTAAGATCAGAGATATAATCATGGGTTGCACTATAAGCTTAGCTCAGAAGGATTTTAGTATAGATCTTATTCCGATTAAGTTAGGAAGTTTTGATATAGTTATAGGCCTGGATTAGTTATCTAAAAACCGAGCTAAAATAGTTTGTTCGGAAAAGATTATCCGAATTCCTCAAGAAGAAGGAGAAGCACTTATAATTCAAGGAGAGGAGCCTGATCGAAAAATTAAGATCGTATCATGCATGAAGATGCAGAAATACTTAAAGAAGAACTATGATGCATTTTTGGCACATATTGTAGATAAAAAGGTTAAAGGAAGAAGTATCAAAGACTTCCCTGTAGTACGGGAGTTTCCTGAAGTATTTACTGAGGATCTACCAGGATTACCCCCACCAAGACAAGTTGAGTTTGGTATCGATTTAATTCCAGGAGCTGCCTCAGTGGCCAAGGCACCATACCGATTGGCCCCATCGGAGATGCAAGAGATGTCGAGACAACTTCAGGAATTACAAGATAAAGGATTCATAAGACATAGTTTATCACCATGGGGTGCACCAATTTTGTTTGTCAAGAAGAAAGATGGATCGATGCGGATGTGTATTGACTATAGGGAGCTTAATAAGTTGACCATAAAGAATCGCTATCCTCTTCCTAAGATTGATGACTTATTTGATCAACTTTAAGGTGTTGTGTACTTTTCAAAGATTGACCTACGATCCGGATATCATCAAGTGAGAATTTGAGAGGAGGACATTCCTAAAATGGCATTTAGGACTCGGTATAGCCATTATGAATTTTTGGTTATGCCATTCAGATTAACCAATGCCTCGGCCGTTTTCATGGATTTAATGAATAGGGTTTGCAGACCATACTTGGATAAAGTTGTAATTTTCTTCATAGATGATATACTAATTTATTCCAAAAGTAAGAGAGATCATGAGCAACATCTCAGATTGATATTGGAGCTACTTAAGGACCAGAAATTGTATGCAAAATTCTCCAAATGTGAATTTTGGATTCGTGAAGAACAATTTCATGGTCATGTGGTCAATGAAAAAGGAATTCATGTAGACCCTGCGAAGATTGAGGCCATTAAGAAATGGGAAACCCCGAACACCCCGACAGAAATACGTTAATTTCTTGGTTTGGCAGCCTATTATCGGCGATTCATTGCGAATTTTTCAAAGATTGCGCAACCACTCACAACCTTAACACAGAAAGACAAGAAATTTATTTGGGGAGAGAAGCAAGAAGAGGCCTTTGAAACTCTTAAACATAGACTGTGCAATGCACCTATTCTATCATTACGAGAAGGTTTGGAAAACTTTGTGGTATTTTGCATGCATCACATCAAGGACTGGGATGCGTACTTATGCAAAAAGATAAATTCATTGCATATGCCTCAAGACAACTCAAAGTGCATGAGAAGAATTATACCATACATGATCTAGAATTAGGAACTGTGGTATTTGCACCTAAGATTTGGAGGCATTACCTATACGGTACCAAATGCACTGTGTTCACTTATCACAAAAGTCTTCAACACATCTTCAATCAGAAAATGTTAAATATGAGGCAAAGAAAATGGATTGAATTGCTCAGTGATTATGATTGTGAAATTAAGTATCATCCAGGCAAGGCTAACATAGTAGCTGATGCATTGAGTAGAAAGGAAAAAGTGAAGCCAACAAGGGTATGAGCTTTGGGAGCAATAGTAACCACGAGTCTGAAAGCACAAATTCTCCAAGATCAAAAAGAGGCATTGAAAGAAGAGAATTTGAAAAATGAGACCCTACACCATATGGAAACTAAGTTTCAATTGAAGGCTGATGGAGTAAATTATCTGGGAAACAAGGTTTGGATTCCTAAGATAGGAAATCTTAGATCCATAATTCTGAGTGAAGCCCATCGATCAAAATATTCAATTCACCCAAGAGCAGATAAAATGTATAAGGAATTGAGGGAATACTATTGGTGTCCTGGAATCAAGAAAGACATTGCCTTGTATGTGAATAAGTGTTTAACTTGTGCAATGGTCAAGGCTGAACACCAAAAACCATCTGGTCTACTCCAGCAACCTGAGATTCCCTAGTGGAAGTGGGAACAAATATCAATGGACTTGTTAGCTCCAGTTTTTACTTAATGTAAAAGTATGAAAAAGATTTCTGCAAGTGTTGACAGAAGGGGTTCTTCCACAGAAGACAATAGAGGACCAGCAACAGAAGCTGTTTGATCGTACAAGTCAAGATTGACAGAACCTCTGTTGTCTCTCACAGAKGTTCTGGAAAATGGTCCTCTGGCAATAAGAACCTATAAGTCTTCTACAGCAGAGACTTTGTGCTGGCTAACAGAGGGTATGCGGATTCGTCTTCTGTGAAGATCCTGTTCTGCTGTTTTTCAAAGGTGGTTAGCTGCATGTGCTTCTCACGTGACTAGATTTGTAATCGACTTTATTTGGATGGCTTAGATGATTTCACACATCTAGGTCATGTCAGAAAGGTCGTTAGGAACTAGTATAAATAGCAGCTTAGGCCTTTGTAATTCTGTGTGCTTCCGTATTGTAATCGTCTTATTTTCAATCAATTGAAAAAACTTTGAAGCTATTCTATTGAGTTCATCTTCTTCATATCAATCTGTGTGTTCTTGATTAATTACTCTGTTGTGTTCTTATCATTGTTTCCGCTGCACTGTAACCGTCCTAAAGATCATCAAAGAGTAAGATATCAAATACCAAATCTGAATTTACAGGTCCTAACAATTGGTATCAGAGCAGGAATTGAATTCTCATTCGATTAATTCTGTTTTTGGTATTAATCTGCATTTTATAGAACACCAGTCTTCTTCATTTTACCCTGTTTCACTCGATTAAATCAGTTTCATCTTATTCCTGTTTTTCTCCTTCTATTTTCAATGGCGAATCTGGTCAACACTTCATTCATGAGCACTGGTTCTCAATCAAAACCTCCCACCCTTATTCGTGAGGAGTATCCTCAATGGAAGGTGCGAATGATAAATTTTTTGGAAGGAATTCACCCATGGATATGTGAATTTCTTTACAATCCTCCTTATGTGCCAATGAACTTAATTCCAAGAGTTTCTACTACTGGCACAACCCCTGAAATTGCTGAACATTACGAGCCAAGACCTGTTGCTATCTAGAGTGATGAGGACAAAATACTGGTTGATTTGAGCAGCAAATGCAAACGGTTGTTAATCATGGTGATACCTCATGAAATCTTCAAATGTATCGATCACTGTCAATTGTCCATGGATATTTGAGCGGAATTAGAAAAACAGATTCAAGGAGGTAAGAAAATACTCAAGAACAATCGAGCAATTTGCATTGACGAATACCACAGCTTCAAGGCAAAAGAGGGTGAATCCCTGTCGGACACATACTCTAGACTAAACACCGTAATTAGCAACTGCAAAAGGTATGGAGTAATGAGAACGGCAGAGGACAACAACTCTCTGTTCTTGAAGAGCCTTGGAGTTGAATGGATGCACCTAACCATGTCCATGAAGGCCACCCTAGATTTGGAAATGTGGAATCTGGCTGACTTATTTGGCTATCTTAAAATTCAAGAGCCTCAAGTTCTACAAATGAAAAAGAACTATGGTGGTCCACTTCCTCTGGTTGCAGAGGATGGCAGTTCTGGGAAGGGGAAAGGAACACAGAAGGAAGAAAAGGAGAAGAAGAAGAAGAAGAAGAAGGTACTGATAGCAGAGAGTGATGAAAGTTCTGATGAAGAAGTCTCGATGAAACAGATGATGAAAACTCTGGCCTTGATCACCAGAGAATTCAGAAAGGGTGGTGAGAGGAAGGAATACAAAAGTTTCAACAGAAGAAACTTCACAGAGGGAGGTAGATCGGATGCAGGAGAGAAGGAGCAGAAGCCCTCATAGAAGGTAGAGGAGCAGAAGAAGAAGAGGGAAGAGTCGAAGGAAGGATACTTTCGATGTGGCAAACAAGGCAACTTTGCTGCAGATTGCTGGTCTAAAGGGCAAAAGGCTCCACAAAGGGGTCCTAGAGATGCAGCCTTTTACAAAAAGAAGACTGACTACTACCAGCAGAAGTCTCTGCTAGCTCAATCAAGTGAGCTAGTAACTGATGAATCCTCTGATGAAGATGAACAAAAGGGTCTTCTCACTTGGGAAGACTCGGACATAGAGGATGAGCTCTTCTGTGGGATGGCCAATATCGACTCTGACTCCTCTACAAGAAATGACGAAGAGGTTTCTACTTCTTACTCTTCTGAATCTCTTGAT
>NW_020203526.1:8624-12156 GCF_001531365.2 Cynara cardunculus var. scolymus | reverse complement strand
CTGAGCATGAACATGCCTTAGATCATGAAGATAGTCCTACATAAGTTATAGAAACTAAGATTGATCTTCAGAAAAGAAAGAAGGAAAATCCAAGACAAAGTAACTCTCAATGCTCTTCCTCTGCTACTCAAAGACCTATTTACACTTGGTAACAAATGACAAAATGGCCTCAAACTAAGAAAGCTTCTGTTTCAGTGATTGTAGGAAAACCAAAGAGGGGACCAATACACAAGAGTTTTAAAAAGTCTTTCAAAACAAAGCCTAGAATAGGAAAGGAATCTTGTAATGAGAAGCCCATACCTAAGAAGGGCTCTAAAAGTGAAAAATCTATACCCTTCTTTGACAATTAAATGAAAATTTTAAGAAAGCTTCTTGTAATGTCTCCTTCTGTGATTGTTTCAATATCATACATTCTCTTTCTAATCATATTCACCACTCTTCCTGTTTAGTCTCTCACCCCAAAAGTCATGATTCTGGGGTGAATAAGAGACAAGTTGGTAATTCTTCTTCCAACAAAAATAAAGCCAAATCAAAGGATGCTACGGCATACCTCTAACAATCTAATGCTAAAGGAACCAATTGGAAGTGGGTACCTAAAATAAACATTGTATGATCACAGAAGCAACAGCATGTGTCTACTTGGGTTGTTGACTCAGGTTGCTCGAGGCTCTGTAGCTTTTCGTGGAAACCAGAAGGGGAAGATCAAGGGCTATGGAATGATCGTAAAGGGAGAGATAAAGATGAATCAAGTCTCGTACGTGGATGGACTCAAACACAACCTAATAAGTGTTAGTCAACTGTGTGACAATGGTCTTGACATGCTCTTCAAAGTCAAACACTGCATTATGTACAGAGCAGATACATTGATAGAGGTGATGAGGGCCAACAGAAGAGGAGACTTGTACCTTCTGTGCTTTGATTCGTTAGAAGCCAAAGAAGAAGTAAGTCTTGTGTCCTCTGTGAAAAACGAAGAGGCTTGGCTCTGGCATACCAGGTTATGTCATCTAAACTTTCATACTCTTGACAAGTTGGTTAGGCTAAGTTTAGTCAAGGGACTGCCCAATATAAAATTTGAAAAGGACCATCTTTGCTCAGCTTGTGAAATGGGAAAACTTAAAAGGTCTTCTCATAAATCCAAGTCTGATCCTTCCTATGATAAGCCTCTGCAAATGCTTCATGTGGACCTCTGTGGTCCAATCTCGGTGTAGAGTCTTGGAGGAAAGAAGTACATCTTTGTACTCATTGATGAATTTTCAAGATTTACTTGGGTAGAGTTTATTSGTAAGAAATCTCAAGTTCCCTGTGTACTAATCAATCTCTTAAAGAGACTCCAAGTTCTTCATGCTCTTCAGTTTAGGGTGCTCAGAAGCGATAATGGCACAGAGTTCAAGAATTATTTGATATAAGAGTACCTGGCCTCTGTTGGAATAACTCATAACTTCTCAGCCCCAAGGACTCCACAACAGAATTGAGTAGTGGAGAGGAAGAACAGGATGCTTGTTGAAGCTGCCARAACAATGCTAAATGCCTCTGGGCTACCACTCTCATTTTGGGTAGAGGTTGTCTCTACGGCTTGCTACACGCATAATTGGTCCTTGGTGGTAAAGAGATTTGAGAAGACAGCCTATCAGCTTCTTTACAATAGAAGAGCAAACATCAAGTTCTTTCACGTGTTTGGTTGTAAATGCTTTGTGCTGAATGACAGAGAGTCTGTGGGAAAATTTGAGCCCAAGGGAGATGATGCAATCTTTATTGGCTATGCATGCGACACTGCTGCATACAGAGCATACATCCCTAGGACTCAGATTGTGGTTGTTAGCCCAAATGTAAAATTTGATGATTCTTTTCAAGTGACAAAAGATAAGTTCACTGAAGAGTTGAAAATTCAAGCTGACAAGTCTCCAAATGCTACAATCACTGCAGACATAGAACAACTTTTTGCAGAGTGGTATGAAGATGACAAGGAACCAGAAAGATCCTCTGCAGAACCAACGGTATGATTGCTTTTCTATCTTTCTTACAACCAATGGTTGTCACAGAGGTACGACAGATATTACTGTGTTTTACAAGAAACAGAATGATGATATCTTGCTTGTACAAATATATGTTGATGACATAATCTTTGGTGCAACTAACATTTCTATGTGCAAAGAGTTTGAGTTCTTGATGCAGAGTGARTTCGAGATGAGCATGATGGGAGAGCTCACCTTCTTCTTATGTCTACAAGTGACCAATTGAAGAAATACAAAATGAATGACGCCTCCCCCATGAGGACACCCATGGCTCCTGGCCAAAAACTTCAGAAGGACATTAATGGTCCTTCTGTAGAGTGCAAGCTCTACAGAGGAATAATTGGATCCCTCGTATATTTAATTGCAAGTAGGCCTGATATCATGTTTTCCACGTGTATATGTGCTAGGTATCAGGCAAACCCCAAGGAATCACATCTTAGTGCAGTAAAGAGGATCCTTCGATATTTAAAAAAGACACCAACTTTAGGACTTTGGTATCCTCTGCATTACAACATCGATCTTGTGGCTTATACGGATTCAGACTATGGTGGATGCCAAATTGACAGAAAGAGCACCTCTGGAAGCTGTCAGTTTCTTGAAGGAAAGCTGGTTAGTTGGTCTTCAAAGAAACAGTATTGTGTATCAACTTCCACGGCAGAGGCTGAATATCTAGCCGCTGCAAGTTGTTGCTCACAAGCTCTGTGGATGCAGACTCAACTACGTGATTATGGCCACTCTGTCAACAAGATCCCCATCCTCTGTGATTCAAAGAGTGCTATTGCTATATCAGCCAACCCTGTGCAACATTCAAAAACAAAGCATATCGACATAAGGTACCATTTTTTAAAACATCATGTTGAAGAAGGTAATGTCGAATTATACTTTGTAAAATCTGAATTTCAATTGGCTCACCTCTTTACCAAAGCCCTTGATGAGAAAAGGTTTRATTTCCTTGTTGAGAAAATAGGAATGACATGTCAAGAGTTCTAGTTGTTGAATGYCTTATTTATTTATTCTTTTTGTATAAAGTTGTTTTCTCTTTTATTTATTAATTTCATTATTTTGTATATATCTTTTCTTTTAAATTTCATTCTGTATATAGCTTTAATTTCTTGATTTACCTTCTCTTGATTTCATAGCTGACAGGTTTATCTTGCAGAGACTTGCAAGGTTTGAGGGGGAGTATGTGCTTAAAAATAATAATAATAAAACCTTTTGAAGAAGAAAAATGTTTTTCATCACATAAGTCTTTTCAAAGAGTCTTTGTGATAGCTCTCAGAGGCTCTTTGAACGGATCCTCTGTCGATACTTCTTCATAGGATTTTCAAATGGTTTTTAGTTCGAGGGGGAGCCATGGAAGCTGGCTCATGGGGGAGTTTTGAAATGAAAATCAAAACCTCAGAAGGTGCCAAAACTTTTGAAGTATCTTGTTCTCAGAGGTCAATTCATCAGAATGTGCCTAAACAGAAGCATTAATTGCTTTATTCTTTTACACTACACAGATTTAGCATTTTATATGT
>NW_020203526.1:2612-7684 GCF_001531365.2 Cynara cardunculus var. scolymus | reverse complement strand
GTTTGACTTTTATTAGACAGGTTTGACTTTGACTTGTCTTTAGATGTTTGACCATATAAATAGAAGTTAGTCTTTGTAATTGTAAGTGTAGAGAGCTCATTTGTAATATTTCATACGTATAATAGAGTTTGACCAAAGTTGACTTTCTCTCTCAATGTTCATGTGGTGTTCTTGAATGTTATATCCTAATCTGCCATTGTTATGAAGATTATTGAAGATTGATCAGTGAAATATAGGGACAAACAGTTGGTTACGCCTCTCACCCAATCAACAAATCCTTGGTGCCAATGGAACTCAACGTTAATACTCTTCGAACTACCCTGCACCTACCCTCCCTAGAATCTCTACATTTGGATGCTTTCGCCCCAACCCCAACAGACTCCGAGCTAATTGAGTTTCTCGAATTTAATTCCTATGCCGCCAAGACAAAAATTACCAAAAGGACTCAATTCAAACGAAAAGGCCTTCCCCCAATCTGGAACACCCTATTCTCCATAATAAACTGTTGTCTAATAGGGAAGGTTGGCAGTCATGATCAAACCTCTCACACAATGCTCTCAATTATCTATGGAATTTATTTCAACCTGCCTCTCGATTACGCACAGCTTATATTCGAGGATATGGTTAGACTAATCAAGAAGAAATGCACGACACAGAGGGGTGAAAAGTCCAAGGTTACGGCGCAAAAGAAGGCCAAGGAAGACCTGAACCATCCAAACCTAATTCTACAAAGGTTCTTTGGCCTAGTCTTTGGGGATTTGATTGCAGAGAAGTTGCCCTCTGCCAAGCCTAATGCAAGACTGTATCCTTTAAAGGAGTTCCATCCGACACAGCATGAGTTTGGGTACAGAAGCCCCAGACCCCTATCTAAAGTCATGCTCAAATACCTTAGTCATGAAGATAGGAAATCATACAGACGTGATTTCAGGAGGCCAGAGCCGGTCCTTGAAACCCCTCCACGCATAGGAATCCCTTTAGGAGAGAGTTGAAAAAATAGGGGTCGAGGGAAGACAGGAGGAGCCAGCAGAGGCTAGACAGGTGAGTGAGGAAAGACCTAGAGTAGTAAGTCCCCCACCAAAGAAGCCAAAGAAGACACAAAAGGGTGTTGATTCTTCTGTGAGAAAGGAAGGGAAGAAGAGACCAGCAGAAGAAGAGGGTCCAAGTAGTCCTCTGCAGAAACAAAAGAAAAAGAAATCGAAGAAGGCCCAACCTGCAGAGGTTGTGGTCACAGAGGCTGTGGTACAAGAAAGCCCTGCAGAGGCTACTCCAAAACGCAGAAGGTTGCGCAAAGCAGTTCACGAGGAGTCCCCAACAGCGCAAATTGAAGACGTTATCTTCCAAATTCAACAGGAGTTTAAAGCGCCTACAGAAGTAGCTGATTTGGGGACAGAGGTCATCTTAGACGACAAAAAAGAAGAAGAGTTGGAGTTAGGAGAGGGAGAAAAAGATACCCAAGGTACACATCCTAGCCCTCCTCCCAGTGCTACCCACGTTTCTAGGGACCCTGTTCTAGAGGAATCCCCAATTGAAAAATGCGTACACACGCTGAGCCCAAACCAAGCTAACCTCGCAGAGGACATTTTTCCGTCCTCTATCGAATGCACTACCCATGAACCACAATTTACTCCAACATCCTCTCAAAAGGATGGTGGTTTTAATATAAGAGTCCAATCGCCCAAGGACTCGTCACAACCCAAAGAGGCATCCGTTGCCTCTCCACACTTGAGTGACCAACCAAAATATGCTTCACAGGCATATGTGAGAGTCACAGAGACTGAGGGTCTAGAACGCTGTCATACCCCGCTAAACCGAAAACGCGAGGTAAGGCAGGTAGAGTCTCATAGCAGTAGTGTCTAAACAACACAACCATACAATTTAAAACATAAACACATTATAACCAAAGTTTACAATTCCCAAATACAAGTTTGCAAAATAAACACAAAAGAAATTATAAAGAGCGATGATTGTGACACGGCTTCTATTAAGTGTCACCATGAGTCTTTCTTACCGTGAAAAATCACGTCAAAAACAAGTGTCAACTACAAAGAGTTGGTCAGTTCACAGGTTTTATATGCACCAAATAATTTCAAATGCAGCAATCTCAGTTATAAATTTATGAGCAATATCTTAAAATAAAACAACGTCATACACATGATATAAATTTGTTGAGCCACTACTAAACCTGAACAACTTTCAACGCCCCACGAACTACCTCAGAGGTGGTAGCGAACCACATGTGTAGAACATACTTACAAACTACCTCAGCAGTGGGACTAAAACCCCACATGTGTAGAACTCGTGCCRRACTACCTCAGCGGTGACCACTTCGTGTCACATGTGTAGAACTCCTACCGGACTACCTCAGCGGTGACCACTTCGTGTCACATGTGTAGAACTCCTAACGGACTACCTCAGCGGTGACCACTTCGTGTCACATGTGTAGAGCAAATTTTAATGACCAAGTGCACCCCTACTCGTCAGTAGAATGGGTGGGTATAACAACCAAATAGCGCTATCCACTAGAATCATAGGCTCAAAATGAGTTAATAGTAGTGTAAACAAACGGGGACTTTTAAACTCAGCATATTATCAATGGTGTATACGTTAAATTGCTCACAACAAGATTCATATATCAATATAAATCTATCAAACATTTCATTAATCATGCTTTTCACCCCAAAACGAGAAATTGGTAAAAGGGGGCTGTGAAACTCACTTTTGTTGTGGAGCTTCGCAAGAAAAAGAGATACGATCYGAACACCGCACTGGATCAACGATTCCCTATCAATAGGAATATCCAAAACCATCACTTATTGATTATCACTACCTATTGGGTTTAATAAATCCTAAGTCCATATTTGTCTACTTATGTCCCATAATATTATCCATAGTCCAAATATACATAATGTCCATATGCTCATTAATGAATTAATTTATACCGAAAATGATGCTATAATTCAATAAAAGATCAAATCTTACAAAATCAACCAATCTCAGAATATTGATTCTGGACAGAAACTTATGATACTTAAAGATGATCAAAAGAAAGTGGCTTCAAAAATGAGATAATTTCCCATATTTTTACATGGGWTATAGMACTGAGTTATAGTCATCGTGACCAAATTTCATGTATTTTGGGCATGAGATGATGATTCAAATAATTTATGCAATACAACTTATCACAACTGAAATGGCAGATTACACCATGTTAGTAAAACACTCATTAAAAGAGTTATACTAAGTATTCTGCAAACATTCAATCATTTTGGATGAGTAGAGAGGAAGATATGACACCTTAAAGTCACATCTACACATCTGTCATTAGTTGACAGATTACACACTTAACTTAAATAAATTGGTTCATGCCCCAAAACATCCTATTTTTGAGTGAAATTGGATTCAAATGAATCCTAATTCATAAAAGAACATTTTAGAAGAAGAATAATACATTAAGAACAAGTAAGTAGAAAGATATTAGCATTCAAAGTAAGAGTTACCTACTGGTGGTTTCACAGTTTGCACACCTATAGTRTTTTAGGTGCTTGGAGATCAAAACTCCATAATTTCATGTGATTCCACTTGCATGTAGGAGATAACCCATAAAGTTAACTCCCAAAAGAAGAATCATTCTTTTTCATCGAGTTTTGAAAGAGATATGGTCGATGGAACATACATATACAAATCTGTCAGAATCGGACAGATTGCATGTTCATCTTATTTTRAGTMATTAAAACCTCAAATCACCACAATATTGAATGAAATCGGTGGAATTTGAAAGGTAACTCATTATACTAACATCCAGAAGAAAAATCAACAATTTTGAATGATTATCTAGAGAGTTACGGCTGTTCAAAATAGGGTTTACCTACAGAAAAACTCTCAGATGCACATATATAATGTTTTGAGTATTTGGGGGGTCAAAACTCAATGTTTTTGAGTGAGACCAATTTCAATGTAACCCCAACTCAATAAAAAAACTTTTAGAAGAAACGTCATAACATTTGAACATGTCAATTGCAAGATATGGACGATTTGTGCACAAGCACATAATCTGTCAGCACCAGAATATAAAGTTTTTAAGAAATAACCCACATAAAATCATGATTTCTTCCTATCTTTTTGAGTTCTAGTGCTTGGGTCATAGATTACCACCATCATATAATCATTCTTACATGTTTTTGGGGTATAATCTCTCCTTAGAACTCAATATTTTCGMAACTTAGAAATTAGAAGATGAAGAATGCATAAAAGTGGGTTTTTCTCCCCAAAACTTACAAGAAAAGTAAAGGGATGAATGTATTACCTTGTTTGATGATGGAATGAATGTTGTATCTTCAAAATATTGCTAATATGATGAAGATAATATGAAAAATTCGGCTGAAATGAGATGGAGAAGAAGGAGATATCTCAAGGTGTCTCTTAAGTTTTTAGGGAGAGAAAAGAGGAGTTTTGAAATTTTGAATGGAGAAATAATGAGAAGTAAAGAGACATGAAGCTTTTTATATGTGGAAGGGGGGAGGGAAAGAGAGGGAAGGGGCCGGCCAAGAGGCCCAAGCCCACCCTCAAAACACAATTTTTTTTTTTTACAAAACTAAAGCCCAAAATGCACAAATGGCCATTTTCTCAATTTTGACATTTTTCTTCAAATTAAAAGCTCAAGATCACTAAACTTATTTAAATGGAAAGGTTTTATATTTAAAACACTAAAACTTAGTGTTCTATATATATTGGGTATAAATGAGAGCATTTGGTACTGTATAGGACGTTTCAGATAATTTCGGGTCGGAACCGGACTTTCTAAGCAACTGCTGGAAACTGTAGAACTTTTTCGACCAAACTAACCTAACTAATTCCTAATCTTATAAATTACCTTCAATAACACTAATATAATCTTAATAAAAGCTAACCTGGGATTTCGAATTTGACAGCTGTCACAGTCTCCCCTTGTTAGAGAAATTTTGTCTCGAAATTTAATGATTGCAACTTCCGGACAGTTCTGTCGTGAATAGTTGGGGATATTTTTTATTCATAAAATATTCTCGCTCCCAGATATACTCCGGCCCATGCCTTGA
>NW_020203526.1:0-1318 GCF_001531365.2 Cynara cardunculus var. scolymus | reverse complement strand
TGGGTGGTGTAATTCTTTTCATGGACTTTTAGTTGCCTCGACACATACGCAATAACTTTGTCCTTCTGCATCAATACGCACCTCAGTCCTTGATGCGAGGCGTCGCAGTACACCACAAAGTTATCTGTTCCCTCTGGTAATGCTAGAATCAGCGCATTACACAACTTGTGCTTATGTGTCTGAAATGCTTCTTCCTACTTCTCGTCCCAGATAAATTTCTTATATTTCTGCGTTAGGGTCGTTAGTGGTTGCACGATCTTGGAGAAGTTTGCAATGAATCGCCTATAATAACCTGCCAAACCAAGAAATTGACGAATCTCCGTTGGTGTCTTTGGGGCTTCCCAATTCTTGATAGCCTCGATCTTAGCTGGATCAACATGGATTCCCTTCTCATTGACTACATGGCCCAGAAAATGCACTTCACGAATCCAAAATTTGCATTTGGAAAGTTTGGCGTACAACTTTTCCTTCTTGAGCAATTCTAGGATCAACCTTAAATGTTGTTCATGCTCCTTCTTATCTCGTGAAGAAATCAGTATATCGTCTATAAACACAATCACGAACTTGTCTAGGTACGGTCGGCAAACTCTGTTCATCAAATCCATGAAGACTGTTGGAGCGTTTGTTAATCCAAAAGGCATGACTAGAAACTCGTAATGACCGTATCGAGTCCTAAACACCGTCTTAGCAATGTCTTCTTCGCAAACTCTCATCTGGTGATATCCTGAACGAAGATCGATCTTTGAGAAGTACGTAGCACCTTGTAGTTGATCAAACAAGTCGTCGATTCGAGGGAGGGGGTAACGGTGTTTGATGGTCAGCTTGTTGAGTTCTTTGTAATCAATACACATTCGGAAAGATCCTTCCTTCTTTTTGACAAATAGAACCGGAGCTCCCCAGGGTGAAGAGCTAGGCCTGATGAATCCTTTGTCGAGCAGCTCCTGTAGTTGTTCTGATAATTCCTGCATCTCCGATGGTGCTAATCGGTAAGGCGACTTTGCCACGGGTGCAGCTCCAGGAACTAAATCAATATGAAATTCTACTTGTCTGTGCGGGGGTAATCCAGGTAATTCATCTGGAAATACCACAGGAAAATGTCGCACTATCGGGAGATCCTGAATACGCTTCTCTTTGATCCCCCTATCCACAACATGTGCCAAAAATGCAATGCAATTTTTCMGCATGWAATTTCGCATTTTCATACATGTCACTATTTTAAGATCCTTCCTTGGTTTCTCTCCATGTACTTCGAGTATTCTTCCTTCTGATAGTGGTATACGAATTTTCTTTTCAGCACAACAAATTTCGGCTCGGTTTT
>NW_020203525.1:17497-19198 GCF_001531365.2 Cynara cardunculus var. scolymus | reverse complement strand
TAATGCTACAACCAGGCCATAAATTGTTAAAGCTTCCATAAAAGCTAGACTAAGCAATAAAGTACCTCGTATTTTTCCCTCCGCCTCGGGCTGTCTCGCAATACCTTCTACAGCTTGACCCGCACACAGTACCTTGACCAACTCCAGGTCCAATAGAAGCAARCCCTACAGCCAATCCAGCAGCAATAACGGAAGCGGCAGAAATCAGTGGATTCATGATAAGTTCCTCGTACCAAAAAAAAAATGGTTAATGATACACTCAACCAATGAACTATGACTTAATTATTCHATTGCTACGATTCATCTAGTCRAAGTAACTACGAACTTCGAATTCAAGTAATAACATTCTTGAATCATCAAAACTACTTCGATATCTCTTTTTTGGTTTCTCTYGAGAAAGTCTTTGTGAATCCATACAACTTTAGTTTTTCCATTTCTTTGTCCCGACCCGCTCTTTGAATTCTTCGATTTTTTATTGACTTCATCCGTTTATTCATTCAACGCATAGTCACAAATGGGACAGAAGGACTTCCATAGAATCCCCATCTACATTCATATTCGATTAGTAGGGCAAATTAGATATATCTTTAGCCTATATAACTAGTTAATATCTAATATCACATATACATGTCTTTCTTCCACAATGTAAATGAACTCTTCCTTCATCTTCATATCAATCGGATTTGATAAGGATGCGTCTAACCCTTGACAAGAGTTAACTTATAGCCATTCAATTCCATATACCTAGTTCGGCCTCCCCTCTACGAACCATTTATGAATCCCTTTTTTTCTAAATTATCTCTTCCCCTTCTTTATCATTATCCCGCAACCTAAATGTATAGTAAATGGATAAATTGATTGGGCCGAATCGCAGCATAGAAATTGATTTGATTGATCTAAGTTCATACAATTTATTATTTCTTAATATTTTCGTTTGAAACGGAGAATCATTCTATAGAACATCCTTTTTTTATTTAATCACACGTCGTAATACCACAAGGCTTCTTCGTCAAATTAYGACTCCGAATAGTTAATATTCGGATTCGATGACCAATCTAAACCGAATATTCATTGAGGGGAAGGTATGATTATGATATAAATGGACCAAACGAGAATTTTAGGAAAAAGATCTTCGAGATCTCTTTCCTTTTTCTTTCAATTCTCTACTCTAATATCAATGTTGTAATCTTTATTGTAATCTTTTTTTCTATTACTCTAGATCGTATATAGTGTAGTTGTATATTTCCATTCCCTAAATCAATTTTTTTAGCCACACACACATTGCCTTAGGTTAAACTAAAAAAAAGACTATTTAGAAAACTAGTCAATGGTGGCCCTCCATGGATTCACCTATATAAGCCGCGGCTAAAGTTGCAAAAATAAGAGCTTGAATACCACTTGTAAATWATCCAAGGAACATGACAGGGATAGGAACCACTGAAGGTACTAAAGAAACAAGAACAACAACTACTAATTCATCGGCTAATATATTTCCGAAAAGTCGAAAACTAAGTGATAGGGGCTTTGTGAAATCTTCTAAGATGTTAATAGGTAAAAGAATTGGAGTTGGTTGAATATATTTCCTGAAATAACCTAATCCTTTTTTGGTAAGWCCCGCATAGAAATATGCCACTGACGTGAGTAAAGCCAAAGCAACAGTAGTATTTATATCATTCGTGGGTGCGGCTAACTCCCCATGAG
>NW_020203525.1:14042-15384 GCF_001531365.2 Cynara cardunculus var. scolymus | reverse complement strand
GTACAATAATTTCTATATGCCTATTATGTATCTGCACCCCCTGGGATCGATAAACCTTTTGGACCTTATTCCAAAAGACGGCTAAATAACATCGTTTGAATCGTTTAAAGCGGAGTCTTCGAAACGCTCGAAAATTAACTTAAGTTCCAACCCGCTTCATACCAGGTTAAGTTACAAAAGATTAACACAACGCTGCTAGACAAAAGACTAAAAATAAGATGATAATTAGCAACTCTCTAAGCGTGTCCTTTACCCTTATCCAAATTCGGACTACCTGACCCTGAGATGTATACTATAGTCAGCTTATAAAGCTCAGTGAGTTCGTGGTTTGCGTGAGTAAAGATCATTTCACATTATACATATCAACTTGTAAACTTTGTACCAAATAGTATGCATTTTCTAAAAAACATGCAATACTGAAGGAAATATATCTGTAAGACACTGAAAATATGAGATCTCATATAACGTTTAGTCGGGTATGGGTCATTTAGTCACAAACACGCCCTAAGTTGACATTTCAATCTTAACTGATCACCCACTTGTTCAGGTAGTGTTTTATACTGGTCGTGACTTACTGGTCAAATGCCCACCCTTGAATCATCAAACTTTAATGTGGATTAGCATGCTAGAGTTATTTGAAAACTGATTAAACACAGTATGTAACCATTCATAAAATAGCATACATGTAAAATATATCATGACATGTATGTAATTGAAATATGTAATTGAAATATCATGCATACGTACACATCATCAGAAATTTATATCATGTAAAAGTAATTTGTACTTAGGTATGCATCCTAGTGAAATCTCATGAAGACTCACCTGATAACGTAGATTGCTTAACTAACGCTGCTGATGGGTAACCTACAATTTATAATAGCAAATAGCATATAAATGATTAATTTCTCCCAAAGGCTAACATAAAAGTCAACTTACGGTCAACTACGTCGGCTAGGGTCAACCTTGGTTAACTATGTTTAAGAACGTTCCTCACATCAACAAAATTATAGGAACGTGAGTTCCGACATAAGGTGTATTGTCTAGCTATATATCTTAAAACGATTAAGTCTGGAAGAAGACCAGAGCCTCTGTGGACGACCAGAGCCTCTGGTTGTATTGACCAGAGCCTCTGGACTCGTTAAGTTCTTTAGGACCAGAGCCCCTCTGGTTGTATTGATCAGAGCCCCTCTGGTTGTATACCATACTTAGAAAGTAATTCAAGACCAAGGACCAGAGCCCCTCTAGTCTCTCTTCCAGAGCTTCTGGTCTCACGACCAAAGCCTCTGGTTCCAAACCATGGAAAATAATTCACCAAGGGCCAGAGCCCCTCTTGTCTCTC
>NW_020203525.1:10136-11962 GCF_001531365.2 Cynara cardunculus var. scolymus | reverse complement strand
CCTGAAGAAGGTATTCGTTGGTTCTCGCCTTCTTGAATCGATTCGAGTGGGATGATGAATCTATTTCTTCGCCTCTTTGCCAATAAATCAGAATTCCCGTCGAGAATGGCCGGATATCTAAGATTACAACGATCAGTACATGTGATTCGATTAAGTTCTGAATAATCAGRAATGCTATCTCCTTTTTTATTTTTACCAGAAAAATACGAACTAAAAAATTTGTGTCTCGCTTGATTATTAGTTACTGAGGGGKTAGAAATATATCTTCGCTTGACAGAAAGAGAATAAGCGTTCATTTGATCTTGATCCTTGTGGATCGAACAGGGGCCTAGACTAGATCTCCAGGGCTCCCCTAATAATATCCATAAATGACTTGTTTTTKGTAAGAGATGGATATTACCATATGTAAATTCAGGTGCATGGTACACATCGGTAATCCAGTGCATTTCGCCTCTGAGTCAGAATAAATATGTTTTCGAACCTTCTCTTTCAAMTTCAAAGTGGATGTTCTCGCGCGAATCTCAGCAATCACTTGTTCTGATTCTACATATTGATCGTTTTGAACTAAAAGAAAACTTTTGGGCGGAATATACACATTGTRTATAATATCTTCACTCTCAATAGTTACATACAAGTCTCTAGAACATAGAAAMGCAGGATGCCCATGACGTGTACGTGTCGGATGAACCAAATCCTCATTGAATTTATTTTTCCATTAGAAGGGGCTCGTACATGTTCTGCAGTACCTCCTGTGAATACTCTGCCGGTATGAAAAGTTCTTAATGTTAATTGAGTGCCCGGTTCTCCAATAGATTGACCTGCAATAATACCTACAGYTTCTCCCAATTGGACCAGGTCGTCATGAGCTGGACTCCGGCCATAACATAATTGACAAATCCAAGATGGGCTCCTACAAGTAAAGGGGGTTCGAATAGAGATTGGTTGTGTTCTAAAAGTTATGAATCTATTGACAAGTCCAACCCCAATATCTTGATTTCTAGTAGCAATGCATCGCGAACCTATATATATATATATCATCTGCTAATACATGCCCATTTAATGTTTGGATAAAAATCATGTCCGTCATCATCCCATTTCAAGGACTTACAGAAATACCTCGAACAGTGCCACAATCTGTTCGACGTACAACAATGTGTTGAACTACTTCAACAAGTCTGCGCGTAAGATATCATGCATCTGATATTCGGATAGCGGTATCCACAACTCCTTTACGGGCTCCGTAACAAGAAATAATATATTTTGTTAAAGAGAGTCCTTCGCGTAAATTGCTTTGAATGGTAAATCAATCATTTGCCCTTGGGGATCCGACATTAATCCTCTCATACCTACTAATTGATGTACCTGAGATGCATTTCCTCTGGCTCCCGAAAAAGACATTATATGGATTGGATTAAAAGGACCGGTCATCCGAAAATTAGGAGTCATTTCTTGTCGCAAATATTCACTTGTGGCATACCATATCTCGATCGATTGACGTAATTTTTMTACCGCGTGTACATTCCCATAATGATGGTGTTTTTCCAAAATAAAACTTTGTTGTTTAGGGTCTTGAACTAGCCATCTTTTAGAAGGTATTGTTAAAAGATCATCAATTCCTAATGAAATGGATGCGGTGGTAGCTTCTCGGAAACCCAGAGTCTTTACTTCATCCAGGATATGTGATGTATATCCTATTCCATAGTGATCAATAAATCGACTAATAAGTCGTTTCATGGCAGTTCCGTGTATCATTTTATTGTAAAAGACATGAGGGGCCCGTTGTGCCATCAGTACCTCCATAATTGCGCTGAGTAGAATTTTACAAT
>NW_020203525.1:6980-8731 GCF_001531365.2 Cynara cardunculus var. scolymus | reverse complement strand
ATATATATATATATATATATATATATATATATATATATATATAAACCCAACTCCATATACATTAATTTTGGAGATGATATATGGAAAAAACCAATCTTTATTATATATTAATGCTATTGCTATACTATACTATACTTTATTATTGTTATATATATATGTATGAAACAAAAAACAAGTGCTGTCTCACTCGCTTTCTCTCCCTCATCCTTTAGGTACACGAAAAGGAGACTTTTTATACCTTTGAAGATCAAGACTAAAAATGGCCGCCATCAGCTAGCATTAATTTTCTTACATTATTGAACACCCCTGTGGATTTTCTTCACTGAAGTAATCACACCTAGTCACATAACAGGGCCTGTTTCGAGCGTATTCGTAACCATAACCATCGTAGCATGGACCTGGTGGAGGTGGTACAGGTCTTCCGTAGTTATATCCAAAATCGTAACATGGCCCTCCACTACGACCTTGGTAGCATTCTTGGCAACACGCTTGAATAGGAACAGGGTATACCGGTGGGCAAAATCCGGGCATGGGGTCGGGTATTGGAACTGGTTTTGGAGGATCCACTTTGGGTGGGGGTGGTGGATCAGCAGGTTTTGGAGGATCAACTTTGGGTGGTGGAGGATCCACTTTGGGTGGGGGTGGTGGTGGATCTGCAGGTTTTGGAGGATCCACTTTGGGTTTGGGTGGGGGTGGTGGTGGATCTGCAGGTTTTGGAGGATCCACTTTGGGTGGTGCTGGTGGTGCTGGATCTGCAGGTTTTGGAGGATCCACTTTGGGTGGGGGTGGTGGTGGATCTGCAGGCTTTGGCTTTTGAACGGGGGATGGGTTGGGGTCTGGTTTGGGTTTATCTTGGGGTTTGGGCTTAGGGTTGGGTTTGTCCTCGACGATCTCAATACTCTGGATGGCCTTTCCACCTTTGCAACAAAGTGTGTCCCTTAACTTGTCAGGGTTGCAGCATACGACGGTGATCCTGACCTCATTTTTGTCTTGATCAAACACTTGATCTCTGATTTCTGCAAGAAAGGCAGGTGGCAGATGGAAAAAGGAATGGTCATGTATAATTGATTTAGAAAGAAACCCAAATGGGAATAAGAGAGAGAGAGAGAGAGAAGGGAACTGACGAGGGAACTTGCAGAGCAGTTTCTTGACCTTCTTGTAGCAGCAGGAGCATTTGAGATCAACATTCAAAATCATGACAGTAACCTGTTATACATAACAAAAAGAAAAAGAAAAAGAAAAGCAGTGAGTGTATATGTATAATAATTCAGACAACAACAACAAGAAGAAGAAGAAAGAGAGAAAGAACAATCGAAGAAACCTTGTCAGGAGCCATGATGAAGATCAAGAGAAGAAGAAGAAGAAGAGTTGTTGTTTTTTAGGAAATAAGAATGTAGTTAGGATTAGGAAAGAGGAGTATAATATTATATTGTTATTAATAATGAAAGAAAGAAGTCGATGTGAAATGATTGAAGAATTGTGAAGAAAGTAAAGGAAGGAAGTAAGGAAACGAAAATCCCAATAAAGACCCACATCAGACTGAAGTAGCTAACCACATGTTTATTACTAATTACTAATTATTAATTACTAATTACTAATGACTAATGTAATGATATATAGCTAACCACATGATATATATATATATATATATATATATATATATATACTAGAAGCGTACTCGCACAATGCAGCGAGATACATCATGATTTTAATATTTCATTTTATTCCTTATCTCAGTCGATGTTATAATA
>NW_020203525.1:3837-5100 GCF_001531365.2 Cynara cardunculus var. scolymus | reverse complement strand
GGGATGAACGGGTTTAAGAGTTTAAGAGTTTTAAGAGTTTAAGAGTTTTTAAGAGTTTTAGCCAAATGCTTTATAATATAGTATAGATATATATATATATATATATATATGAGGTTATGTGATTGGTGTGTAATATAATAATGAAGGGATGGTACTATTCTGGATGGATGGATGGATGCCAGCAGGTTGGTGTTGATGTATATTGAAAGCTTCTTCAATTCCTTTTGGGAATAATCATTACTCTATATGGGATTTCCAAAAATATTAATTGAAAGACGACTTTGAGGAATCAAAGAATTAGAGATGAATTTATAAAAAGAATTTAATTTTGTAAATAGAAAACTTAACATTGCTATCACACGAATTGAAAAGCTTTATGGAAACCTTAATATTCTTGCAGAATTTATAGCCGGCCAATTAAAAAATCGAATTTCTTTTCGCAAAGCAATGAAAAAGTTTCAAAAATAAACAAAATGAAATCTTAAAAAATCTTTTGGTGAGGGATGAATAAAATGAAAGTTGAAGAAGAATTCAAAGATTTTAAAAGGTATGTAGAAATTATATATTCATTAAAAAATGTGTTTTGTTATTACATATTTCTTTTTCAATATTGTTGGATTTGTTGTTATCATATGATATGATTGTGTTTACGATTTGATCATATAAATTCAAATAAACTTTTTTCGAATTTAAGCTTCATTAACAATAATTATTTATACGTGATTGATAATTACGTTAAATTTTGACTACTTCAAGATTTTTTCAATTGACAGAAATCCTTTGGTRAGTAATGAARAAATAAGAGTTGAAGAAAACTTAAAARAWTTTAAAAGGTATGTAAAAATTATATTATTTACAAAATGTGATTTGTTATTACATATTTTTTCTTTTCAATATTGTTGAATTTGTTGTTATCGTCGGACATGATTGTGTTTACGATTGAATCATATAAATTCGAATAATATTTTGATATTTTATGATTACAATATATTATAAAAAAACGAATTTAAACTCCGTTCACAATAATTGTATATATATATATATATATATAAAAGTTGGTTATTATATAACCCTTTACATTTGTGCAACCAACACAACTCAATCTCAACCGTCCATTTCATTTGATTAATATGTGATTTTTCATAGAAGTTTTAATTGTTTCCTAAAATAAAGTATCGATCATAATTAATGAACCATATTCATCTTCCATAAATATTCAAATCATAATAAATGAACTCTCATCATTTCCATAAATATCTCAAT
>NW_020203525.1:0-1818 GCF_001531365.2 Cynara cardunculus var. scolymus | reverse complement strand
CTTAAAATTGTTTAAACTTTTATTTATTTATATAATATCATATTTAAAATACATAATTAAAAAAATGATGTTTTTTATTGGGTATAAACTCAATTTGCTATGCGGCGGGATTAAAGACTTTGTATAAAAAAGAAAAAAAATTAATTTTTTTATATATTCAGTAAATAAATAAAAAGATTGTCCTGTTTAATATTTTGAAGAGATTTATTTAATGATGGTTTAAAGTTTTAGTTATGTATTAGGATTGATCGTAACATATCAACAATTGTGAGGATGACAACGTGAAGAAAAAATATGAAGGTCAATAAATTAATCATTATATTTATATTCTATAACTCTAATAAAAGAAAATGATATATGCATGAACTGACATTGTAATATTTCAATATTAGTTTATTTTTTTAAATAATCGTCACCGTGCAACGCACGGTGCACAAAACTAGTGTATTATAATGCTTGTACATATGAAACAAAGTTCTTCGTCCTATACCTATAGACACACAGTTTCATTAATTACTCTGTAATAACATATGGGATCCTAAAAGACCCATTTTCTTGTAGTGAATATCATGATTCACAGTTATCATAACAAATGACGTACTGGGGTTTTTAATAAATACAGTTTTCATACACTTGCACCAACATAAATCAAGAACCTTACAACGACTTGATTACCAGTGCATTTCTTTGCAGATAAAAACCGATGTCTTCAGTAACACAAATACAGAGTTTTAGATATATCTCATGTCCATCTCCATATTTGAACCCCGTCAAGAAAATTCTCCCTACTTGTATATTTCCGTCACATACATTCTATGTGGGACATGATTAAGAAAAGAATTCTATAAGAACCTATTTCATTATCATCCATACATTATTTAATACATGAATCAGCTTGATTTCGACATTAAAGGATGGGGATTGCTATGTACACCTTCTTTAATGTCAAAATCAAATCAATTCATGTATTAAAAATGTAAAAAGTAAATTTTGCTGTTATATATGTAAAGAAAAAAAAATACTGGATAGAAATTCAATTAAGAATGTATAAAGATGCAATTAATAATGGTTTTAGGATTAGATTTAAGAATCTTTTCAACTCCAAAACATTCATCCAAGTAAGCAATACATCTAACTTTTGCCAACTCATCATGAGTATGTAATATTAGTCCAACCTAATGAAATAAAATCATATATTTTATTTATCTATTATAATAAAAGATTATTTTTTTACCAAAAACTTTTTTTAAGAGAAGACTAATGACACCCCTATCTCATATTAATGAGTTGTTTACTTGCGGCTTAATTAGGTTTATTGGTCTATTTGGCTTATTCATACAGCTCGTTTGGATTGTTTACTTATGGCTTATTCGTACAAAACATGGCTTAATCGCACAGATAAAAATAGTGTGTTATTCTCATTCAGTCACAAAAATGACACTCCTACCCCTTCTTTAAAGCACCACCTCCTTCCCATATGAAATACCTCATCGTCGGCCTCTTTATGATTTTTTGTTTTGATGTTTAAATAATTAATATTGAAGGGTAAATCGGTCATTTATGTTATTCAAAATGTTGGTTCAGATAAAAAAAGTAAATAACAACACCTATTTAACCAGACAGAATAATTTATTCGGATAGGCAAATTTATCCACACAGAACTTAATAAAAAAATTGGTAAACAACCCCTAATGGCACCCGTATACCTATGTAATCATTTCTCTCTTTATTTATTTATTTTTTTTGTCTTTTTTATACTAATTTTTTTAATTATGTTATTTAATTATAAATATATACTATTATAAATATTATTTTTTT
>NW_020203524.1:16662-19203 GCF_001531365.2 Cynara cardunculus var. scolymus | reverse complement strand
ATTAAGACAGTTTTTATTGTATTTCAAACATTTTTGTAACCTTGGAATCCTGTTAAGTCGATGAACTATATTTTTTTTTATTATTGGGAATCTTTGTTGAGAGTGTTTCTCTTAAACTGTTGCCAAGACTCGCTTGTCTGTTAGCATTCCGTGTTTCCGCTTTAGCGGGGTGTGACATAAAAATAGTATGTACTTGTGTGTATCTTTTTCCTTCACAAAACTATTTATACAAACTCAAAGATTGAGCAAAGAAAAGTGATGATGGCGGCTTACTAGCCGACCTTCCTTTTCTCCTTTTAAAATAATACCCTCACACATACATATCATACATATATATATCACTAAAATAATAACCAGGTTGTTACATAAACCTTACATGCAAGGACTCTCTCCTTCTTTCTTAGAGATTAAAGAACATGGGTCACAGATTATCATCCCAACGAAGACACATGCAGGTCTTTGATGATCAATCTCTCCTCTTTAAGTCCCATAAATTTACTTAAAGAAACGAGTAGGAAGAAGGATGAAAACTTTTGGATTTCTTATGAAAATAACACAGCTCAAAACATATCTTTTTCTTAAAATCTTTGAACAAACTCTTAAGAGCAGCATAATCCTTTTATATTTGCAAGAAGATAGAGCCGGCTGGAAGGTGGTCGAGTTTAGAGAGACATAACAGGTATGCTGGAAGTTTGGAGAATGAAAATTTTCAGAGTAGGAGGGGGGTATTTATATGTGGGCTTTTTGAGGAGAAATGGGCTGGCCTCTAAAGGCCCAAGCCCAAAATAATTTTTTATTTTATTTAAAAAAAACAAAACTTATAACATCGACTTTATTTTATGTGGAACATTCCAAACTATTAGGCATTGCATATCTAACTTTGTTAACTACCCGCCGAAACGTGATCCAACGAACTAATTTTGGGAATTAAGCAAGATGATCTCTAATCATCGAAGCTAAATTCTCGAAAGACTTAACTCTCAATAAGGATCCTAAAATAAGGTACTAACCTGAAATCCCAAAGTGACGGTGTAACAACCCACATATTCTATGTACAGATAATCCACATCATCATACTCATAACGCAAAATGTAACATCGTTTACAAAATACAGATTAACAAATGACTTTCTTAAAATACATATATGAATAACTAATTGTCATTCATTCTAAACTTTTCCTTTGCCCTTATCTTGCAAAGTACGCTGACCTACAAAATAGGTTAGTCCAACAACTGAGCATTAGACCAAAAGGTCTAGTGAGTGTATAAATCTCAAAACAAACAACTTACATTCCAAACAATCAGTTCCGAATCAAACCTGTTCTGAAATATAAGCATATTTATATTTCTCGCTCGCGGTTACACCGTCATTTCATCTCTCTCGCGGTTACACCGCCATTTCATCTCTCTTGCGGTTACACCGCCATTTCATCTCTAAAAATATTTCAAAAACTTTCTATCTCTTTATCCGGACTTAAAGTCCGATCAATCTTAACACTTGAAATTGTGTTAACATCTTTGTCCGGATTACAAATCCGGACAATACTTCACTTACAATGTTAACCGGTTTAGACTAATCCGCTCAATATACAATCTTTAGAACGGTTTAAATGATATCTGGTCACCTCTTGGCCGGTTTAATTGATATCCGGTCACCTCTTGGCCGGTTTAATTGATATCCGGTCAATACATGAGCGGTTTATTATCCGGATATCAATCCGGACACCACTTGAACGGTTTAAACAAGAACCCACATAATATGAAACAKAATTCATAATAACCAGTTCCAAATGCTATTAAATTGTATGAAAGCAATTTATATTCAAAGTTCTAATACACTCACCTTTTAGAAATCGAGTATCAAAGCTTTTGAATCCTCTTCTTTAACAATCCTTCTGATTCTTCAGAGAAAAACCTTCTAAATATAGTATGTGTGTGTTTTCTTTTTCTTCCCCAAAATTTCTATATATATACCTAACAAAAAGGAGGAGAGGTGGTGGGCGGCTCAACCAGCCGACCTCCCCCCTTTTATTTAAAACAAAATTTTAAATTAACACTTATATATATTACACACATACATACATACCCGTACACACACACATACACACACACACACACACATATATATATATATATATACTTGAAATAACAACCAGAATATTACAGACGGATTGTCACAGTCTCCCCAAGCCAGAAAAATTTCATCTCGAAATTTATTTGTCAAGTTCAGTCATGGTTGGCTTTGAGAACAAGTGGGGATACTTTCCTTTCATGAAATCTTCCCTTGCCCACGTGTACTCTGGTCCATGCTTCGAGTTGTAATGAACTTTTACCATAGGGATCCTGTTACGTCTCAACTGCTTAACTTCTCTATCCATAATTTCTATGGGTTTTTCAACAAAATGCAGATGATCGCTAATATGCACGTCTTCCAGTGGCACCACTTGAGTTTTATCTGTTAAGCATCTTTTGAGATTTGATACTGATGAGTCCAGATTTCATACAAACATGGTATGATCTTCATAGATTGTGATGAACATC
>NW_020203524.1:12024-16537 GCF_001531365.2 Cynara cardunculus var. scolymus | reverse complement strand
AAATCTTGATTTTCAGATTAATGACAAAGCTTAATTACAGGAGATCAGAGATGAAGAAATCAGATAAGTGAATTTTTTTCTGAATTTTTTTTATGTTCTTCGTGTTCTTATTTTTTTTTATGTTTTGATCCGATTTTTGTTAAAATTCTTGTGTTTTTGTGTTAAAAACATGATCAAAATGCTCGAATTGCATTGTGAATCTTTGTTATTCACAAAGTTTTATGATTTGATCATTGCATTTCAAGAATTAATCGGATTTTGTGTTTTTGAACTTTTTCGTGTTCTTGAATTTTTTCTAAAACCAGTGTTTTTGATCCAATTTTTTAAAAGTTTTTTTTTTCTGTTTTTATGTTTTTTTTATAGTTTTGATCTGATTTTAATATTTTAGTTTGGTTCATTTTTGTTAAACCGTCCAATTTTAAGCCCATTATCAAGGCCCAATAAGCTAATCCGATCAATTAGCCTTCTTGTTCTTCTCCAACAGACTAAGTCGCAGGCTTCATAGTTTGAAAGGTAAACCGCACACCACTTGAGCGGAGAAGAGATTAAACCATTCACCTTTTGATCAGATTGTTCTCCGGTTTGATTCAAAGCATCAATCGGTTTCGAGACTAAGGGTAAATCGCACAAAGCTTCATCGGATTTCATGAGCGGTTTATACATAAACCGAACACCTCTTGTCTGGTGTTCATGTAAACCGATCATCTCTTGATCGGATAAAATTGAGCGGAGAGTTATCTGTACATACATTGAGCGGATTCAACCGGACTCTAAACCGCACAAATCAACAGGTGTGTTGTTTTCGATTTCATTTCAAGGTTTATCTTTGAGCGGACTAGTGACCAGAGTTTGGTAAATCGTTCATTGCTTCTTCTGTTTAACTTGAATTGTGATAGATTTAGTAAATCGCTCAAAGGATTCATCCGGATTTCTAAATCTGACAATCTTACTTGTTGATTTTCATATAATAGTGTTTGATTTCAACTTAATTGAAGACGTGTTCGTTTTTACTTTATAGTGTCCGGATTTCAAGTTTCTTGACCGAAGCTTTTTTTTTACTGGGTTTGAAGAAATGTGTAAATCGCGTATTTCTTTTGGTTGATTTCACATTAATCGTTCACTGTTTGATTTAGTCTCTATCTGGTTTGGTGTCAATCATCTAATAACAATAATCTGATCATCAAAGTCTGAGTTCATCCAATCATTTTCAGCTTAAATTGTTTGACCATCTTGAATCGGACACTGTCATTACACAGATCTTCCTGGTTTGTGTGAGCAATTTAAAGACTTCACAGTTTGAGCAAGTTTGAAGGTGTAACAGTTGAGTTAATATTGGTTCTTGAGGTATTACTTGGACCACATTTGGTTGTTAATTGAATCTTCTGTTGTGGTCATCTGTGTTTGTGGTGATTTTGCTACAGTGTGCACACAAAGGTTCTGTTCAGGTTCTGTGTTTGTTATTACAGTCTCTTCGATGATCTATGTTCTTGATCATGCAGTATGTAGTTTACAGCTGTTTAGAGATTGTTTAAGAGTTCTTTAATCAACTGTCTTGACTGATTTGAGCGTGAGAAGCAGCAGAGATAGGAAGAGCACAAGAAGCAATTCCAATTAGACAAGCTGGACAAACCCGAATCAAAGAGAACCTGTGTTAAACATATTTTAAGCAAATTTGAGTGGATTGTAATTTTTTTGAGCTCACTGTTTCTGTAAGAATTTGCAGGTTGTTGTTTGTTTATTAACCAAAACTGGACAGACCTGATTTTGGTTTGATATTCATTTACAGCAGTTGTTTGTTCTTACTGTTTACAGTGTGCAGGTGACAGGTTTACCTTCTTGTGCTGTCCGGATTAGTTACTTGAAGTGTCCTGTTTAACATTCTTGAAGTGACAGGTTACCATTCATTGTATTGTCCTGTTAACTTCATGTAGTGAAAGTGACAGGTTTAGTCTTATAACATTTTGAGTGGATTTATCTTTATGCATTATCCGGTGTAGACTCATGCATTATCAAATTTAAGCTTCAAGTTTCAACAGGTTCTTTGAAGGAATTTTGAGTTCAGTCTGTTTTTTAGCTCAATATAGTTGTGTACAAGTGACTGTTTCAATTTAAAGAAGTGTGCAGGTGACAGGTTGATATCAAGCTCTGGTTAGATAGTGTGCAGGTTTGTTGGGTTGGAGATTGCTTAAAGTCTGTCTAAAGTGGCTGTTTAGTAGGAAGCTTCGTCAGAATAGATTGGTCATTTAATTAGGCACTAAATTGAGCACAAGGTCATCTGGTTTGTATTTGTGAAGTGAAAATCTCAAGCTGTGTGTAGGACTGTTTATCACACAAATCTTGGAAAGAAGGATCAAGAAACTGTTTTGCCTTCGGGATTTTAAGTAGCAGCAAAACAGCAGCTCAGGTACGATAAAGGATCATCAAGAGAAGACAGCATCATCAGATTTCTATTAGCTACACTGCTGGCAGTGACAAGTTTAGCATTGTGCAGCTGTGTAGCAAGACTGATACAGCAACAAGAACAACAGCCCAACAACTGTTTAACAGCAGGTTTTGTAAACTGTCTTAGTTTTGCAATTTGAGGACTGAAACATCAACTTCATTTTGTCTCTTTAAGCTACACAGCAACAAGACTGAAACAGCAGCTTCATTTTGGTAATTGCACAGTTTTTAAACTGTTTTAAACTGAACTGTTTGTAGCTGATTATAGTTGCTATTTTGATTTTGATCTTGACAGTAGTAAACAGCACGATTGAGTGAACTGTTGTTCTAAGCTGTTATTTCTCAGCAGCTACACAGTGAACAGTCTGCAGGTACAATATATTTTTTTTGTTTTGTAACAGCAGCAGCAGCAATAACAGTTGAAAGCAGTTGTTATTTGACACAGGTTTGTTGTTGAGTTTAAAATCTGAAACAACAGCAGGTTTATACAATTTAAAATTTGTTTACTGTTTGCTGTTTGGTGACAGATTACTGACAGATAAGGGTGTTGTGTTTGGACTTCATTTGTAGAACAGCTGAGAATTAGATTACATTTGAGATTACGTTTTCAAAATATTGCTGCTGTGTGTAAGCAACTTTCTGCTACTAGTGTTGATCTTAG
Organism: Cynara cardunculus var. scolymus; assembly: GCF_001531365.2. Lineage (NCBI taxonomy): Eukaryota > Viridiplantae > Streptophyta > Magnoliopsida > Asterales > Asteraceae > Cynara > Cynara cardunculus. The sequence goes on along the minus strand of NW_020203524.1, from coordinate 13,434 downwards.
ATGATGATGCAGAGTTAGTTGTTACAAGGTTTAAAACCTGTTTGGTTGACTAAAAACACAGGCTGTTTAAGACTCAGATAGTCCATTTTGCTGTTTGAACTTCATTAAAGCATCTGGAATTTGCTTAAGGCAGTCAATTTGGAATTGCTTACACTCAGCTGGTTTGCTTGATTACAGGTTTTGCTGCTTAATCGTTTGATAATAGATTCGTATAAATCGCAGAAGTGACTGATACGAGGGTGTTGCCCAATTAAGAGCCGTGAGAAGTGCATCCATACGAGAAGCATTCAAGTGGACTTTTGGATAGCATTTCGAGAGCAGATAGAATATTTTTTAAGATTCACATATGTATTGTTGATACTGTTGTTGACTATTTGGTTTGGACTAGACTCAGTTTTTGGACTTGGTTTATTGTCTTGGACTGTTTTGATTTCTTAGTTTGTTTGTGTTTAGATTTTATTTTTGGATCATCGTATATCTGTTTTTGTGTGTGTTTTCAGTGTTTTTTTTATTCCTTCTTGAGCTTAACTGTTCTTATTTCTTTTATCTGATTTCACTGCATAGATCCTTTATTTGATCAATCTTATTTTTTAAAATGGCAGTTGTATCTGAGAACTTCAGAGAGAACATTATTAATCTGGAAAAGAGAGTTGAAGGTTATAAGGCGAAAGTGTTTATCAATGCTTTACAGAAAAATTATAAAGAAGAGTGTGAAAGAATTAAGAAGGCATTTGAGTCTAGGTTTGAAGTACTCGAGAACACTCTCCGCTATGTAGAAAATGATTTTTCTAATAATTTGATGTCTTGGAGTAAAGTGAATAAAGATCTTTTCAATAAACTCAAAGAGGTTAAATGTGCGTATTTCATTGAGAAAAACTCTTCAAGAAATAATACAGAGATTGAGGACTTTACTGAGTTAAGGAGATTATTGGAATTAGAAAAGGAAAAGGTTTTACAAGCTGTAAAGTTTTAAATGATGAAAGGAAAGAGATGGAGATAGAAAAGAAGAGGATTATGGAAGTTGAAAGAAAGTTTGGAASTGAACGAGAATCTTACGAGAATAAGATTAACTCTCTCGAGCTGAACGCAAAAATGCTTCTAAAGCAAATCTCGGATTTTGAGCAGCTTATAATTTTGGAACGAGCGAAGAATGCTAAAGAAAAGAAAGACATCTCCGAAGAATGTCAGAGCCAACTATAGAAACTGTTTAAAAGCATTGATTTAAAGCAAAAGGCTTTAGACGAAGAGAAAAAGCAGTTTGCTATTGAGAAAAGAAATACTTCAAAGAAGTATACAACAATTGCTAAAGAGCTTACTGAGAAAAGGAAGTGGCTTGACATAGCTTCGGAGAATGACAAAAGCAGCTCTGATGAAGAGAAACGAGAGTTGATTAATCAGAAGAAAAAGTTC
>NW_020203524.1:10392-11615 GCF_001531365.2 Cynara cardunculus var. scolymus | reverse complement strand
TTGTGAAGTCTACTAATGATTTGATTAATCTTAGCAAGAGAAGGATTTTGTGCTCAACATGCAAAACCAATAATTTTGTCAATAACAAACGGTTCAACAGGTGGCATGAAGATAACAGTTATCAGCACAACAATTGGAAAGGTAAGAACAAGGTATGATCACAATTACTGGTATGATTCATATTTTATTCATGATCATCCTGTTCATAGTGCTGAAAAGAATACATCCTATAGAAATAAATGGTTTGGAAACTACAACATACCCCAACCAAATACTAACATATTAGGACCCAAGTTCGTTTGGGTACCAAAATCTACTTGATTTGGTTTTGCAGGTGTGTCAAATTTATGCTGATCAGAATATCATTTCAATGATACACCGATGCAGGGGGAGTTGTGATTTATTTCAAATTGAGGCTTCTAAACACCCAGTTTAGGACCCGAGCTTAAAATGTTTCCTTTTCATTTTTGAGCTTAAAAGTTTCATTTCTTAAAGCTGTTTTCTAGGGGGAGACTCTAGAATTCTTTAATAAATGGTTTTGAAAATTGATTTTTTTGGAAAACGAGTCCATTTTCTGAACATGTATTTCTTGAGATTTTACTTGCGTAATTTCTCATCGTACATAACTCCAATACTTGTTTCAGCTATTCTTCAAACTGTTATTATCACGTCTCTTATATGAAAATCTTTTTCGGTGATAATACACTCGTTTGTATCAGAATCTGTAAACTTGTTCTTACAGATCTTCATTCATTTCTCTCATACATACCAAATAATCAAATTGTTGTCGCATCCTTTTTTATTGATTGTGCTTAAAGCCAAATTTCTTGATCAATTTTTTATCTGATCATTGTGCTTTAAAGAAATAATATTTTTGATCATTCATTGTGATCATATGTGCATAACGCAATATTTTAGGAGGGACTGAGTGCTTATCAGAAATACCTCTATGGAATGTCAAAACCGACAGACCTACCCAAGAGGACAACCATATTTGAGTGAGCTTAGATGCAAAGGGTTTGTGTGCCGACATTAAAATGAAAAAAAGAGGGGTAGTTGTTGTGAGCTAAAAGAATTGACGAGAGTTGTGTCAGGATTAAAAGAATACAAAAATCCTGTTCCAAACTTACATAATCCGGGCATACCACACAATCTATTAATTCTCAAATCTTTGGAGACTAATATTGAAAAAGGCAAAGCCCAGGCCAATTTTTGTCACAACC
>NW_020203524.1:6462-8947 GCF_001531365.2 Cynara cardunculus var. scolymus | reverse complement strand
GAAGTTTGACTTTGACTTGTCTTTATATGTTGACCATATAAATATGGTTAGTCTTTGTAATTAGTTGTAAGAGAGCTTATTTGTAATAATACGTACAAAAAGAGAGGTTTGACTATCCTTTGAATGTATTGACTTTCTCTCTCAAAGTTCTTGGTGTTCTTATAAGTTATATCCTAATCTGCCATTGTTATGAAGATATTATGAAAATTGATCAGTAATATAAGGACCATCAGATACATGGAATGTATTATGGATAGCGTTTAACTCCGGGGGAAAATTTAACTTGTATGCCACTGGCCCAATCATTTCTGTTATTTCAAAGGGACCAATATATCGAGGACCCAACTTGCCTCTTTTTCCAAATCGCATTATCCCTTTCCATGGTGAGATTTTTAGAAAAACTTTGAGTCGATTTCTGATTACCATAATCTTATAAGTAGTTTCTTGGATAACGTCAGGTCCAGTTAACTGTCTATCGCCAATTTCTGACCAACACAATGGAGATCTGTACTTGCGCCCATATAAAGCTTCATAAGGTGCACACTGGATACTGGTATGGTAGCTGTTATTGTATGCAAATTCCACTAACGGTAGATGCATATCCCAGCTTCCTCCAAAATCTATAACACAGGAACACAACATGTCTTCCAGGGTCTGGATTGTTCTTTCGGTCTGACCATCAGTCTGGGGGTGGTAAGAGGTGCTTAGATCTAGTCATGTACCCATCCCTTGTTGGAGTGACTGCCAAAACCTTGACGTAAAACGACTGTCTCTATCCGATAGAATGGAAAGAGGTACTCCATTTCTAGCGATAATTTCGTTTATATAAATCTGAGCCAACTTCTCCATCTTATAATCTTCTCGGATTGGTAAGAAATGAGCAGACTTCGTCAATCGATCTACAATTACCCAAATGGCATCATGCCTTTTCCAGTTCGGGGTAACTTAGTTACAAAGTCCATCGATATTTGTTCCCACTTCCATTGAGGAATCTCAGGTTGTTGGAGCAAACCGGAAGGCTTTTGGTGTTCGGCCTTGACTATTGCACAAGTTAAGCACTTATTTACATATGATGCAATGCCTTTCATCATTTTCAGGCCACCAGTACTGTGCCCTTAAATCCCTATACATCTTATCTACTCCCGGGTGAATTGAATATCTTGATCGATGAGCTTCATTCAAAATGGTTGATCTAAGATTACCAATCTTAGGTACCTAAACTCTATCTCCTAAATAATTCACTCCGTCAGATTTTATCTGAAATTTGGACTCTATGTCGTGCAGAATCTCGTTCTTCATATTCTCTTTCCTTAAAGCTTCTTTTTGATCCTCTAGGATTTGTGCTTTCAAACTGGTATTCACTAAGGCTCCCAAAGCTCGCACCCTTGTTGGTTTCACTCCTTCCTTTCGGCTCAAAGCATCGGCTACAACATTGGCTTTTCCCGGATGGTATTTAATCTCACAATCATAATCACCAAGCAGTTCGACCCATCTTCTTTGCCTCATATTCAGCATTTTCTGATTTAGGATGTGTTGAAGGCTTTTATGGTCAGTGAATATAGTGCACTTGTTACCATAAATGTAATGTCTCCAAATCTTTAGCGCAAACACTACAGTCCCTAGTTCTAGGTCATGCGTAGTATAGTTCTTCTCGTGCACTTTGAGTTGCCTTGAAGCATACGCAATGACCTTGTCTTTTTGCATTAGTACACACCCTAAACCTTGATACGATGCATCACAATAGACCACAAAGTTTTTCGAACCCTCTGGTAAAGATAAAACAGGTGCATTGCATAGTTTCTGCTTCAGAGTCTCGAATGCTTCCTCTTGTTTCTCACCCCAAATAAACTTCTTGTCCTTTTGGGTTAAGGCTGTGAGTGACTGTGCAATTTTCGAAAAGTTTGCGATGAACCGCCGATAATAGCCTGCTAACCCAAGGAATTTGACGGATTTCCGTAGGGGTTCTTGGGGCTTCCCAATTCCTAATGGCCTCAATCTTGGCAGGATCAACCTGAATTCCTTTTTCATTGACTATATGACCCAGAAACTGTACTTCCCGTATCCAGAATTCGCATTTAAAGAATTTTGTATATAATTTCTCGCCTTAGAGTAATTCCAAAATTACCCTCAGATGATGCTTGTGGTTCTCCTTGCTTCTGGAATAAATTAATATGTCGTCTATGAAGACGATTACAAATTTATCCAGGTACGGCCTACAAACTCTATTCATTAGGTCCATAAAGACAGCTGGTGCATTGGTTAGCCCGAATGGCATAACCATAAATTCGTAATGATCGTACCGGGTTTTGAAGGTTGTTTTGGGAATGTCCTCTTCCCAAACTCTCACTTGGTGATATCCAAATCGTAGGTCAATCTTGGAAAAATATTTTGCTCCTTGGAGTTGATCGAACAGATCATCAATTATTGGAAGAGGGTATCTATTCTTGATGGTCAACTTATTAAGTTCCCTATAATCAATGCACAT
>NW_020203524.1:3343-6137 GCF_001531365.2 Cynara cardunculus var. scolymus | reverse complement strand
TTGTCTCCCTGAACCACAATTGGTTCCATTCCATCTTGGGGAATCCGGATAGACTTCTCCGAACATACAATCTCAGCTTGGTTTTTGGATAGCCAATCCATGCCTACAATTATGTTGAAACTTCCTAGTTCGATTGGTATAAGGTCTATGCTAAAGTCCTTATTGGTTAAGCTCAGAGTGCAATTCATAATTACGTTTCTAGCTATGAATTCTTGGCCATTGGCAAACTCAATTACAAAGGCTTCCTTTAATTTCTGGGGCTTTAAGTTAATTTTCTGCTTAAAGTCCAGTGACACAAAACTTCTATCTACCCCAGAGTCAAATAGAACTGATGCAAATTCATTAGTCAGAGGAAACGAACTTGATACCACGTTGGGATCCTCTCTAGCTTCTCTGGCTCCAATCTCGAATGCCCTACCCCGTGCCTGACCTCCTAGGTTTCCGGAACTGACCTGCCGAGTCTGGCTTGCATTTGCCCCTGATTTCCTCTTTGGGCAAACATTCCTCACGTGGTCTGGACTCCCACAATCGTAACATAGTCGTTTCAGGCAATCCTTCGCTGTGTGACCTCCTAGATGACATCTTTGACAAATGATGCAATTCCCCCGATGTGGAAATTTGCATTTATTGCACTTAGCCGTGTCATCCTGCCTTACTACCTGCGCCTGTGCTCCAAAATTCCGTACTATCCTCTTGTTCCTGTCAAATCTTCCCCCAGTTCTTCGATCCCTATGCTCCTCCATCTTTCTCTTTCCCTTAGCAAAACCTCCAGATCGGATAACATTATTTGTGAGCTTACTGGCAATGTCTATTGCCTCCTGAAGAGTCTTTGGATTGGCCGAGGTAATGTTTCCCCGGATCTCTAGAGACAATCCCCACACATATCTCACTATTCGGGCTTCATCTGGTGTCACGAGATGCGGCACTAGGTTTGCCAATTCATGAAATCGGGCTGTATATGCAGATATATTGTCCCCTTTCATTTCGAGATTCCATAACTCCATTTCCAGCTTTTGAAGTTCACTTCGGGTGCAATATTTGGCCTTAAGGAGTTTCTTGAACTCCTCCCACGAAAGTTGGTTGGCCGCTTCTCGACCTCTGGTCTGAACCAAGGTATTCCACCAGGTAAGTGTCCTTCCTTGCAACAAACATGCCGCATACTCCACTTTGTTTGCTTCCGAACACTTACTGATATGGAGAACAGATTCCATACTTTCAGTCCAATTCAATAGCCCCACTGCCCCCTCAGTCCTACTGAATTCTTTTGGATTGCAGGATCTGAAGGTTTTGTAGGTGCATTCTCTGGGTGGTCTAGACTCAGGGTTTGATGAGGGGTTTGCATTAAGCCCTGCCGCCACCTGACTGACAATGTTGGGCAGTGCGGCCAATAGTTGTTCTGACACAAGTCGTGCAACCTCGGGGTTCTCTCTCCCTGGCGGCATTTTCTAAATCAGAAGGGAGTTCATTATTAATGTAGCAATACTATGACGATATCTCCTAGTTATCCAATGATACTAAAAGGAATGTGCTTCGCATAGAGAATAATCAGGTATTACTATAATCAAAATAGCATAAATTCATCCGTACAATAAATTGACATAATAAGCATTCTTCAAAAGGTGTTCATGCATTGATATTTAGTAAGTACAAAACAAGATCTCTTAGCAACAGTACATAAGAGTAAGTATCTTATTCTTAATTTTCCTTCTAGAACAACATCCATCCTATGGCTATTCCCAATGCCAACATCATCATACTACAAACTACCAACCATCCATACAACTTCCTAATTTCTCGCCTGGCTGCAACAGCAGCCTCTCTGTTCCTTATTAGGCTCTGGTGGTGCGCATCCATCACATCGGACAGGTTGTTTAAGATGTGATGGTGATATCCCAGTCGGGTCTGGTGCACTTGCGTATCAGATGCAATTCTCCTCACCCAGTCTATTTCTACCGAATTCATGCCCCGAGTGCAGGATGCAGGTACCCCGGTTACCACTTGGGTTATTTTGTTCCCCGGTTGAGGTCAGGATGACTCCCCTATGACCCTATCAGAATCTTCGAATGTCACATGCTGTGGTAGTGGGACACTTTTCCTGGGCGTCACCCTGATCCTTGAGCCATGATAGGTTCGTGGCGGAACATCGGGTACTGGCTCTGCTGGGGGTAGGAAAGATGCTGGAGGAGTGGCAGTTGCTTCACTAGTCGTCGTGTCTTGCTCGTACGAGTCTATCTCCTCATTGCGAGCTGAGTTCCTTCTGGAGTGACCGACCACGTAACTGGATTCATCGGCTGAGTACTCACTAGGATCGGAAGACATCACAATGATTTGCGACATTAATAATCTTAGTTACTAAAGTGCACCATCTAACAAACGCTTAATGAAACAATGGAAGCTTCTAAACAACACTTAATAGTGACAAACATGGTGGATCCTCTGGACAATACCTTTGGTTACACTACCAGAGCTTCTGGTCGTGAGACCAGAGCTTCTGGTTACATTAAAGTCCTTAGAAAAAGATTTCTTATCCATCGGTTTTCTGACAACCCAATGGAATTCTATTTGTCCTTTGTTGATTCACAAATAAACTTAGAATAATTATAGATTTTTCGTCCATCGGTCCTCTGGTTCTTCATTGGTCACTTACCAGAGCTTCTGGTTACAAAGACCAGAGCCTCTGGCTCAACCTCTACACTTAGAGAAAATACTAAGCAATCCATCCATCGATCCTCTGGTTCTTCTTTGGGCACTTACCAGAGCTTCTGGTTGCAAAGACTAGAGCCTCTGGCTCAAC
>NW_020203524.1:0-3083 GCF_001531365.2 Cynara cardunculus var. scolymus | reverse complement strand
TAAGCAATCCATCCATCGATCCTCTGGTTCTTCTTGACCAGAGCCTCTAGTCGGCCTAGGCAACGGATATTCATAAAAGTGCAACATAACTAATGCTTTTCATAACAATTTCTTTTGCTGGAGCATATCCCTGGTTCGACCGATTAAGTTTTTCTCATTACATATAAATTAAGCACAGATGATCAGACTCTGCTTAAGCGACATGTAACAATATGACCCGCTTTAAAATCATATGATTTCAAATTTCTTGAAAATATTTGGAAAATTTTTAGTTATAGTCGATGGTTTTTAAAGAAAACCAGCGTTCTCTATAATTGAGGCTCTGATACCAAATCTGTCACACCCCGCTAAAGCGGAAACACGAGATGTAACAGGCAAGCGAGTCATAGCAACAATTATTAAATAACACCATTCCAAGTTGTTCAAAAATAAAACAAGTTCATCGACATAATTGAGATTAGTACTAAATACACTTTTCTCAAAATACTTCAAATTCAGACTTTAATCGATCTTGCCACGAGTATGCTCCCAAAATTCCAACCAACCTTACTTAGGTCCTGAAAAGCATGGAACAAAAACGAGTCAACTACAAAGAGTTGGTGAGTTCACGGGTTTTCATATGCATAAAACGTTTCAATGCATAAACCAAGTAATAGCAAACTTATGCGAATCCAATGCACTTAATAAATGTAAATCCTACACGATGTAGAACTTGAGACGCTACTAAGCCTTACCTGACCAACTGCCCCATTAATTTTCGAACAACCACAAATAGCCCGTACACTACTTAGGTTCCCATAGTTCGATATAGTATTAATTCAGCGGTGATCCAAATTCCACATGATTAGACCAAGAAAACATAGGTAATGTGCACCCCTTTCTGGGTAGGACTGTCAACACAATAGCGGCTATCCACAATTACCACGGCCCAGGAACGTGCCCGAGTTAACAAGTAGCGTTTACGGATGGGAACTTTATTTGGAAACATATACTCCTAAGCACATCAATTTAGCATTTATTCTAAGTGCAATAACAGTTGTTAAAACAAAACATAGCAAACCCGACTAAGCAGTTYYTTAGTCCAGAGGTTTCAACAGAGCTTGACTAAGCAGTTCCTTAGTCCAATAGTTTTGAGCAAAGCATCGACTAAACAGTTCTTTAGTCCCAAGGTTTAACATAAAATAAACATGCAAAGTTTGCTCAATCTCATGCTTTTCCCCCATAAATAAACAAAAGCAGTAAAAGTGGGGTCGTGAGAACTCACTAGTTTGATGAATATCCGAAKGTTTCCTTTTGAGGCTTTCTAAGCTTGCCCGAACTTCCTGAACATACCAATAACCAACGCTAAATTACTTCGAACAAACTGCAGAAAAACAAATAAATTCTGATTCCAACAAGTTTTCAAGATAGTAAATCCGATCAATGATGCATGCAAGATCCTATCATTCATAAAACATGATCAAACCTTACATGCAAGGACTCTCTCCTTCTTTCTTAGAGATTAAATAACATGGGTCATAGATTATCATCCCAACGAAGACACATGCAGGTCTTTGATGATCAATCTCTCCTCTTTAAGTCCCATAAATTTACTTAAAGAAACGAGTAGGAAGAAGGATGAAAACTTTCAGATTTCTTATGAAAATAACACAGCTCAAAACGTACCTTTTCTTAAAATCTTTGAACAAACTCTTAAGAGCAGCAGAATCCTTTTAGATTTGCAAGAAGATAGAGCCGGCTGGAAGGTGGCCGAGTTTAGAGAGAGATAACAGGTATGCTGGAAGTTTGGAGAATGAAAATTTTCAGAGTAGGAGGGGGGTATTTATATGGGGGCATTTTGAGGAGAAATGGGCTGGCCTCTAAAGGCCCAAGCCCAAAACAATTTTTTATTTTTTTTAAAAACAAAACTTATAACATCGACTTTATTTTATGTGGAACATTTCAAACTATTAAGCATTGCATATCTAACTTCCTTAACAACCCACCGAAACGTGATCCAACGAACTAATTTTGGGAATTAAGCAAGATGATCTCTAATCATCGAAGCTAAATCCTCGAAAGACTTAACTCTCAATAAGGATCCTAAAATAAGGTACTAACCTGAAATCCCGAAGTGACGGATTGTCACATTCCAAATCACAGTAATCTTAAAGAATATAATAGTAAGAGTTATATTACACATCACACATACAAATGCCACCCTTATATCCAAAGGTACACCTCTCCTTGATATGCCACCCTTATTTCCTCATCAAAACATTTCATAAAACAATTCCATATTGAACAGACCGCAGACATAAATGTTCCAGTGGAATATCATTAGTTCAAAATCATCTTTATCAAAAATTCCCATTTTATATCAAAATGATAATAATAAAATTAACAACTTATATAAACAGTGCACAAGTCAAAGTACAAATCCGATCAACATAGACTTGACCAGACTTCATCTCCCGTCAAGCCTTGGTAGGTTTACCAAATCCGGACAACACTATTCATCTTGTCCGGATTACTAATCCGGACACCATATCGCTCATGCCTTATCCGATTTACCACTCAACTTAAATTCATAGTTTATAAATCGCTCAACATTTAAACCGGCTAACACATTAGTAGGATTACTCTTAAACCGGTTGAGACTACGTCCGGTTTCTGTCTAAATTGATCAACCCTTTTCCTGTGTATTTTAATCCGGACAACACTCATCCGATCATAATCCGGTCAACTGTCTAGTAAACCTTTTAAAAACTCAATTTAAACATACAATTTAAAGCGTTTTAAAAGCATTTAACCACTCACCTTGAATTTCTTTTGAAAACCAATCACTTGAAAACCAACTTGTAATCCGGTCAAGAACAATCCGGTCAATACTTTCACATAAAACGCTCAACTTTTCTCCAAAATGGCAAGAAGAAAATAATGGAGGCTTCACCCCCTTTTATACTTTCCTTTTCTGGAAAGTCGGCTATCACAGCCGTGCATGAAAATGCATACACAAACTGTGACAGCTGTCAAATTCGAACTTCCAGGTTAGCTCTTATTAAGTTTATATTAGTGTTATTGAAGATAATTTATAAGATTAG
>NW_020203523.1:0-15000 GCF_001531365.2 Cynara cardunculus var. scolymus | reverse complement strand
GCTGCTGCTGCGGTTGTGGTTGTTGTTGTTGTTGTTGTTGCTGATACAAGGCTCGGAGTCTCCCGATTTCTCTCTCCAAAACTTCATGCTCCACTAAGAAAATAACTGATTTAGTTTCCACATGATATAATTCTACAGTAAAAACATTGGATTGACAAGATAACAATAAAAGATTACTCTTCTAGCTCATAAAACATGTGACCAAAAGCTATTTCTAAGTTATAACGGAGACAATTTGACAGGCTTTTACATCTGACGTTTTTTTCACAAACCAAAGGGAAAAACATTTTTACAAGATAACAGAGAAGAAACGAATAATGGGTGTCTTATATGCTACTAATGTTTGGAATAGGATGGAGATCCAAAGCAACGTTCTTAGCATGCTATACGTAACCAAAGGGTCATTGGCCCAACGGTACCTGGGTTACCAGTAGAACCCAACCTCCCAAGAGGTCATGGATTCAAACCCCCACCAAAGGCGAGGAATGTGCACAAGTATTTGCCGTATATAAATATCATATACTTAAAAAAAGGCTATAGCAAGGGCTATGAGAGCAGACTAGTAACAAAAGAAACAACACAACATTATATCTATCCCATAACCTTCATCCAAAGGTATTCCTCCCAGGTTATAGTTCTGCAGTATGACCTGGCCTAGTCGTGTGTGTCAATAAACATGATATTTATCCAAAAAATATGCATCATAGTACTTCCTGTATTTAAAATTTTCTATCATTAGAACGCTCAGCACCAAGTCTAGTTTGACATTGTGTTATGTGGGCAAAACATGTTTTTGCATTTGGAGTTAGTACCTATGGGAATTCGGTGCTTGACAATAAGCAAATTTATTAAAGCCTTATAGCACAGATTTTATATTTTGGAGAAGCAGAAAGTCTGACTTCAAGAAAAATCAATTTAACATTGGAAAACTAGGCCTAAGGTATGAGAAAAGGGCTTAATATTGATATTAATTTATGTTTGCTAGCATGTATTCACCAAAGGAGGGAGATGAAACAGCCAGATTAGTGAGATGATAATGTTCATTTGCATGTTAGTAGATCTGCTGTTCAACCAGGTGTAATATATGGTGAATAGGGTCTTTGTTTGAATAGAGATGGATTTGGTGGTTTTGTTAAAGTAGGTATGTTGTTCTTGAGTTGCTTTCTTTTTCCCGGGATAGGAGTAGGTTTCTCAATCTTTAATTAGTCGTACAGTTTCCAAGGTTACTTTGAAAGTTCACAAACTTTTGGGTGTGCCACATTGATATGGTTCTGTAATGTGTGATGCAATATCTCCTTTCGTGTGATAACTTAAGTTTATCTGCCATTTACACTACCAATCAGCCCTAACACCCACCCCCACACAAATACACCATCAGAGAAGAAAATGAGATCAAGAAAGGAGATGATAGATCGATATGAATCAAGGTAAGGAAGTAGAGATCAAGATTAGCCAAAAAGGAAGAAAAGGAAGATTGACGGCCAATAACAGTGATGGTGATGTGATGTTGGTGGTTATGGGTAAACAGGGCAAAACGTATCTAGCAAGGAGGGTGTGAGCATGCATACCAACCAAAAAAGCATTAGTTTTAAGTTTTTGTTCTGTAAAAAATTACTAGCTGCATGCCTGTAAAACTTTGTTATGACAATGCAACACCAATTTGGAATTCCTGGATCCACCATTGTGGTAAATGGTACTCTAGTGTCAAATCCGAGTTCTTATACCCAGATGTGCCACACAGATGCCATGTGGATGAGCAATTGGGCCTACCAAGAATTTTTTTCCAAGGCTCAAGAACATCCTAGAAGACCCCATAGCATTCGGCATGATGTTCTAGATTTCTCTTGTATCATGTAGGGTGTTCACGATGCTTGTAGTAGTGTTGGATTCATGAGACAGAACCTAGAAGGCTCCTTGGTCTAGATTGGTCTCAAGGGGATATCCTCACTTGTAATTATCGAGTGATGGCATGAGTTGTATGAGAGAAATCACGAAGAATACAACACAAAGACATTCCTCAAACTCTTTTAAGCGTTCTCGATAGCTTGTTATCTAGAGTTCCCTTATGATGCGTTTGGTACATGGGACGGGAAAGAACAAAAACTTGTCCCATGTTTGTTTGACATTAGACTGGGACAGGACTAGAGTGGGACAATGCACTATCTTTGTCCCACTTAAATAGATGGGAAAAAATTAGAGGGATGGACAAATTTGGTAAATTACTAAACTACCCATGTCAAATTAAAATCCTAAAACCTTACATGGTACTTTCTGTAATGACACACTAATATTTGTGCTAGTCAGGCCTCTTTGCATGGTACACACAAATATTCGTGTGTCATTGCAGAAAGTACCATACAAAGATAACTGGGTGGTAAAAAGGATTTTCTTTGAATAGATAAGAGTTGATTTTCTCAACTAGATATAATTAAAAGTCTAATCAAAAGCATGAAATAGTAAGCAATAGAATTGTTTTACACTAAGCACTTCCCTATATTCATTTTTAATGCAGCCGAATGCAAGTAGAGACGTTGCAGAGTAGTCTAAGCATCTAGAAAAACATATCATCCATACTAGAAGAGTAATTTAATCCAGATGAATAAAGCTTGTTCATTTAAGTCACTAGGTCAATATTATGTGAGAAATAATATGAAAGCAAATAGTTCATATATCTACTATATCCCAAAATTGATATTATGAAAGAGAACATGTAAGTGCAAAAACATAACCTCAACAATATCCTTGATTCCTGTTGACTTATATATACAACTTCTAATTTTTCCTAGTTGTCCCAGAAACTTTTTCATTCATCGTGACTTGTTTAGCTATCCTCCTGTGCCTCATTTTCTCAGGGCAAGAAATCATAAATTTCTGTCAGTTCGTCAGTGAAAGACAGTTTGATTCATCAGCTTATCTAACACATGGCATTATTCCTACCTGATGCTGGCTAGTGGAAAATATTCCAAACTCACATTCTACACTTAAGCCTAGTCGTAGAAGTAGGGACAAGTTGCAAAGGACAAACCAAACCAGTAACTGATGTGTATAGAAACTTACAACACTTGATGAGTTGCTCCTGAGCCAAATTATCCAAACGCTGTTTCAGTGCCTTGTTCTCCATGCTCAGAATAAGGCTTTGCTGGTTCAGAAACTCCAGCTCAGCTGAAACCTCAGAACCTTCTGCCTGAAATTAGAGCAGATGTAACACGACAAGAAACCACAAAAGTTTTTCTAAAATTCTAATCTACCTGTAAAGCTTGCACATTTCTCTCTAGCTCGGCAATATACTGAAGCTTCCGCACCCGGGAACGTTGAGCAAATTGCCTGTATTAGACAGCTATCAGATTTCTAAAATGCAGAACAGTTATAAAATTTTATGATGTTAATAAATCCATATAATACCACACAACTTATTTTTACTTTATCACTTGTCAATTTAAATAAAAAATTAACAGCTGATATTTCCAAACCATATAAGAGTTGCTTGACTATCAAAGTTTCTGACATGTCAGGTTATCATTTCACTCTTCCAATTTGTGGATCTTAATCCATAATAGAATTGGAATCTTTTACAGAAAACAGCAATAAAAATTTGTTAAGTTCAGAAATATCACAAAACCAAGGAGCCATCGCTCGTAGATGAGGTAAATATTTGTCTCACCAACACCAGAAAATGGGTATCATCAACAATGTCATCCTTTATAGAGGGCTCATATTTAGTAAGTAAAAAGAGATCTACAAAAAAAATGAATAATCAATCTGTCACCTAGTAATCATAAGGTGATGCGACTGTATTTTGTACCCTGAAAGATTTCAACTCTAAGAGACTTTTGAAAACACACTGGACTACAACAGATCAAAATAAGAAAAAGAAATAGTGACTTCATAACTTCCTGTACATGTATGAAGAATCTGCTTGTAACTCCCCTAAAACTGCTAACTAAGTTTTTGATCAGACACTCAAAGAACCTGCAATTGAGAAAACTTCAAAGACACAGTTTATCTAATAACTCTGTGAACTTACTTGGTTTATCCTACAAAGTGGTGAAACTAAGTTTAAACAAACATTAAGAACATAATGTGCAAAGAAATATAGGTTGGGAGGCGGGAAAACAAAAGAAGAATGAAACACATCATATATGTGTTGACAGCTTCGACGAAGAAACTTAATACAGGACAAGGGGAATAATTAACAAGCGAGTAGTGGGGTCCTAGTGCAAGTGAAAAAAAGAAGTACAATGCCTCACAAAGCTATTTTTCATATTTGCCTTTGGTCTCGAAGAGTAAAATTTCAAAACTCATCTAAAAAAGCAGCAACACCTAATGCCTCATGTTTTGTGCTCAATGTCAATCAACGTAGGTAGCACACACATGCCTTCTATTGAATATCTAAATATTTTTAAATGACAATTGTGACTGGAAGGTCAGAGTTGGAGTCAAAGAAATAGTCTATATACAAAAATGAAAAAGGAATCCACGCTGTTTAGGGACATACATAGATGCTGTCGAATAGCCAATCGATAAAGCTAATAGTAACACTGAATGTAACAGAAAACACAAGATCTATTGAAGTGATTCCCCTTCCAACTTCATCCTATCTCTCCAATTCAATGTCTTACACCAGTTTTCGTTTCAATAGTTATTTTGAAAAACTTTCCTATGTTCAAAATTCAAAATAAATGGTCTTACAAAATTGCAGGAATGTAGATAGATTTAACCGTGATTGATGTGGTGGGGGGGAAGAAAAAGAACAGAAGAGAATCCTTACTGCTTGGCACGTTTTGTATCTGTTTCTGATGCAAAAGGCTTAGTATTAGAAGAATCCTTTCTTTCAGAAGTGTTTATATCTTGAGGCCCAGTTTCAGCTGAATCTTGTGGCCCAGCTTCCGCTGCATCTTGCTTTTCATTTGTTGTTGAAGCAATTCCATTGAGCTGCTGTGAAGCACCTAAGGATACTGTCCTTCGTAGACCAGAGTTGTGGCGAGAGGAAGCTGTACCAGTAGAATGTGAATTTTGTGGTGAATCCCATGTTCGAGTCTTATTGTTTATCACAGGATTTGGCTCAGCATAGAATGACATATTTTGAGCATCTTTATAGAAATCAAAGTCTTGAGATGCCCATGAAGGAGCAGAAGTCAAATTCCTCATCCAGTGCTCATTTTTCACAGCATATTCTGTATTTGCAGCATTAGCCGCCTCCAAAAATGTAAAAGAGTCGCTTGATGAGCGGCGATGGCCTCTTTGTTCAGGTGTTTCTGGCTCGTTAAGAAGTTCATCCAGCCAGGAGGGCTGCTCTTCAACCAGAAGGCTTTCAGAGGAAGCACGTTGATGGTGTGGATTCCCATCTCTATAGTTAGGTGTTCCTTTAGGTCCAATTGCAGCACTTGAGATATAATCAGAATATGATGGAGCAATGCTTGGAAATGGACACTTAGGGGGAAGTAGAGAGTGCCTTCCATTGTACATCATATTTCTCGTTGTTGACGGCCCTCTAGAGTTTGCCATGGCCAAACCATAAACCCTACCAAAGACAAAAAGCAAAACCATATTACACAACAAATAGATGTAGACAAAAGTACTCTTCATACTATTGCTATGACTATAAACATACAGAGACAGGTTAGAAATTCAAGTGAATGCTATCTAAAAATCCACAGAAAAACTATGTTTCATCATATATGCTTTCCCAAGTACTTTAGAAAAAAGAAGATGAATCAACATAAGATAAAGCTGCAAACAAAGCTTCAAAAGTTGAGTTCCACCATGAGGTGGTTATGTGCTCAATCTGGTCATGCATGACAAGGCCTGATGCAACTTCAACGTGTGCCAGCCTGGTCTAAACACATTGCTGCCTGCCTAGAATCAAATACACAAATTTGATTTTACAACTTACAAACCAAACCCAAATGATATACCGCTCGAAAGCAGGGTGGGATGTAGGCAGACCTAACTTCAAGCCTATACAACTGAAAAACCAATCTTTACAAGTTCCTCACTTATTCTGTCTTATCCATGCTCTTTTCCTTAAAATGCCATTATGTTGGCAGCAAATAGGAAGGCCAAATTTTCTAAAATTGGAACAATAAGGAAAAACTTGATCATGCTGGGAAGTGAGGCTGTGTATCTGTCAGGCTGCTTGGTTTAACCTATCGCTAATGCACCAACACCAAATAATCCTCAAGGAGTATTCATTCCTTGTATCTCATGTGTGGGGACTTGAGATAACACATAGACTTCTGGACAAATATAAAAGCCCACAGATCCAGTTGTTCTCGAATAGACCTTAGAAGCACCATACCGAGTTACCAATAAGTCGGTTAGCAAGGTATTTTGGAACATTGGCTAGTCCCACGGTCCCACCACCAAAAAGGGCCTTCCTAATAAACCCATCATCATAATACAGCACAATAATTTTCACATTATTGATTTAATTCTTGATAATTGTGCTATTTCAATCATGTTTGTGAATGAAGAAACAAATTTATAGAACATTTACAACCACCAAATTTAACTGCTACCACTCACTACTAAACCTAATAACTTAATACCACCTGCCGAACACTTGGCTAATGATACGATCACGAGCAGGTTCCAGATTTCACACTCAATCAAACGCCAACACCAATACAAAAATCACAAGCAATCAAAGAACAAAAAGTGAATTCGAACTTATCTATGATCATATGATTCATCCTCTCCTGGCAATTAATCTTACCCCCAAGCTGTGGCCTTCTCCCCCGATAACGAAACAAAACTGTCTAAAACCTCAAATAACAATGACTTCTTCTTTGTTTACAATTTGTCAAAGCCAAATGATTTGCAAGCTCGAACCAAGCAAGAAACAAACGAAGCCTTAAATTGAGTTTTACCTTTATATTACGCAGTGATTCACAGGAGAAACATAGATTGTGGATGGAATAGAATGGAAGTTCAGGTTGTTCTTGCTGATCCTAATTTTCCATTATTAGGGTTTTCTTGATCTTGGAGAGGAAGGCTTTTTGCCCCCTTTTTTTGTGCTGTGCTGTCTTTCGAATCTTTTCGTTTGTCGTTGACGTTGCTTGGGTTGTTGGTTGATGAATAAGGCTCCACTTTTCTAGGCCCAAACGGATGCTTTTTGGGACCGATGCATTTTATTTTAAAGAAAATTGCATTTTTCATCCTTGTAGTTTGTTATAAGTTTCTATTTTAGTCCTCTTGGTTTTAAAATTATGGTTTTTGTCTCCATGGTTGTCAATTCTATTTGTTTTTTATTCTTAGTACTGACTCCGTTAAAAAGAGTCCGTTAAGTGAGTTGTACCTCTTCTTCATCTACCTCGATCATAAACTTATCCTTCAACCTATGGTTGACCACCACTGGCACCCTCAAAGCAAATCGACCTAGATATGAAAAACCCACTTCCAAGATCACTAATCCATGCGGTACCGTTCCCTTGGAAATTTAGTTTACCGACATTGATCTCTCAGAGCAAACCCACTTAGACCTGAAGCTCATTTCTCTGTTTATTGCTATGATAATGTACTCTTCGGAAGGATGGCGATAATAGGTTGGAGAGAGAAACATGTAAGTTTACATAGAAAAATAAATAGATAGAAGCTAGTGGTCTGCTTTTGGATAAGGTGTCATATTCCATAATTAATATATGTAACTGAATTTCTTTATGATTTTAAGAATTGGGTTTTGTAGGAAGAGAGAATCAAGATGGATCATGGTAGAATTCAAGCACATAATTCGCATGGACATTGTGTGTGTGTGTGTGTGTGTGTATTTCTTGGTCATGGTGGATGTATCAGTAGGAGCTTGTAGTTGGGAAATAAATGTTTTTTGTTCTTTTGTTCTTTTGTTCTTGTGATTCTTCTTTTTTCAATATCTTTTCAAAATCTTTTGTTTGAAGTATACAAGTCTATAGTAAATAAGAAATCTGTAAATGACGAAGAATAGTATTGTGATGGTTCTTTTAGTTTTTTAGTTGAACACAAGGTTGCCGAAGGAGAAGGGGGAGGGGCGAAAATGGAGGCTATGATGAAGGRGTAGTCGGAGATGGAGCATATGAAGATAGAGATGAGTTTACCAGAGCTTGGGTATTGTTGTCAGAGGTGTAGGAGGTCAACTGGGAGGTGAAGGGGGAAGGGATTACTTGTTCAGTTTATGCAACCTCGGATTTCAATAGAAAGATGACATAACACTTCYGYCACAGTTATATAATACCACATGATGATGTTATAGAATTGTCACGGTATCAACAATCGGATCAGACGACCTCTCAAGAGCACACACAGGTCAACGTGGTATCGATACATTATTATTTATATTAGAYGTCGTGAATCCTAGCACATCACAGTGTTACCATCCTRCACCGTAGGAGTATAGYACTTGTCATATACTAAAGGTCTATAGYCTTCTCCTATCACCTCAGGTTTTCTTATATATCTTAATTCTGAAAGTTAATGCATTTTCATACAGAAAATTAGTTGTTAATTAATTCAATGTAATCTTCWRTGAAATATTAATCACCTGAAACAAATAGTTAGACAATAATGTTAACAAGACACYTCTGTACTTTCACATCGGCTTTGRTCTTAATTTTTCCKTACACCCCAAGTTAAGACATTTAGTCCATCATTACTCGGTTTCTTYTTGCGAAGGATGTAAAKAATGAAAAATAAATAATTACTCAGTAAATTATAGAAAATAAATTGCGAGAATGTAAAAGACTGTAAATTAAAGTGCATAAATATAAATGACTAAAATATAAATGGTTGAAATGTAAATTACAGAAAAGTAAAGTACAGAAAAATAAATTGCAGTAATTAAAATACTGAAAATTAAATACTAAAAATTAAATTRCAGAAAAGTAAAATGCAAGGAAATATCAAGTACTATAAAAGAAATGACATAAAATAAAATAAAGAAACTTGCACTCCAAGTCACAAAACTTGCAAAACAAGTTTTGTCACTAAAAGTGAGAAAATACTTGTAAACATTTGGAAAACGTATTTTTAGCTAARAAAATTAATCRTGAGCCACAAAKGATGAAATCCAATGTATTGCAACAGTGATCGATTAATTCCAACTTATAACAGAAATTAGAAAGCTTTTGAGAATTGAAAGTAAACAAGAAGGAGATGAAATTTGGAATACTAGACCTTTGGATTAATCTTGAGAACAAACTAGCAATTTTACTTCAACGATTTAGGTTCTTGTTAATCTTGAGAACAAACTAGCATTTTACTTCAATGATTTAGGTTCTTGTTAAGCAAGAAAGCCTAAAGCTAGACAAAAAATGGAAAGCAATATTAAACCCAAAGGCTAATTGTATCTTTTTAAGCTAGTAACAATTCTTATTTATAATAAGGACAAGACTTATGAAAGAAGATAKGTCATTAGTACAAAAGAGAAGCTTAAACTATAAATTAGCCCATASCCTATGTCTAAAATCTGCAGCTAAATTCATAAGCCCAAAGTTTCGGCCCAAAAATAAGGATGCAGACCACTCCACACTCCTATAGGAATGCTATAGCACCACTCCAGCAAAAGAATCATGTAGGACTGCTACAAAACTCACCAGAAACTTCAAAAATCTGCATAAAAAACAATAACATAAGATTATGACACAATACTACTAATTTATATAAAAGTAAGAAATTACATAAAATGACTAAAATGACTCAATTTAGACACTAATGGGCAAATAAAACAAAGGAAAGTGATTAAGAAAATGATGTAATAAGGTTAATAAATTAACACCTATCAAAGATGCCCGTAAATTTCTCTTTATTGTGTACAATTATAATGATGATAATAATAAGAATAAGAATAAGAATAAGAATAATAATAATAATAATAATAATAATAATAATAATAATAATAATAATAATAATAATAATAATAATAATAATAATAATATGTGATTTAATCAAAATAAGGAATTTTTTTAGAAGTAAAAAAGACCAATATATCTTTCATTTAACATATTTTTAATAGAATTAGTGCAACKGATAATTMTGGATGAYCATCCTGTATTGCTGAATAGAGCACGGATAACTGCTGAAAGCATCTAATAGTAAGCCCACCCCAAGATAAGTGTTGAAAAATTGAAACCCTTCTTATTGGTRAATCTTTTAGATAAACCRGAGAGGATGAACAATAAAAATTATAATATCGAAACCACAAGGACGAAAGTAGCAATTCAAAAAATCACAAGAACAAAAAGGGTAGTTGTAACATCTGAAAATCTTTAAKTAACGTTAATTGGGATTTCGGTTTGTTTTGCAGCTTAGAATTATCATTTATTAAGCTTWTTTAATAAATTSTTGTGGTTATAAATTTTATATGCAAACAAAACTAAGAAAATAAGGTTTGGTATGAAATTGGGCGACTTGGCTGCGACCTAGGGTTRTGGCCAAGGTCRCGTAAAGCACTGTTGGGGMACGAGCAAACAKTGATTGATGAGGCCAAGTGTACRGATTATGCCGTCGAGCATGTTGCATGAACCTCGATCCAAGTGAAGAGATTTCACGAATGTGGTCGGTGTGGAGGAATATTACCCTCAAAAGACTATAATAACAAGTAAATCATGCAAGCATACATGGCTTATAAGTATTGTCCAAAACAAGTAATAATGGTAAGTAATACCAAATATTGTTCCACATAGATTTAATATGTAAAGAGAGTCAGAAAAGTTAACTTTAAATTTCAGAAAAGGGTTTTTGGAAGCAATAAAGCTTCAGAGAGAAAATATATTTGCAAGAGTTGGTAACCAAATACTGAAATGTAACAATAATTAAAAAATAGTATGGATGACAAATCAAGTTAGATTTCAGCAACGCAAGTGTAACGAATATTGCTCTATAAATAGCTYTTTACAACACTACTGGATTGAACGACCTTCCAAGGAAGTGCATATTAGACCATATATTGGAAGTGCACTTGGTACATAAATTCCAAACTAGTACAGATCTTGCTTTTCTTTCCATATAGTTTTGCAATTCATAAGATTACGGTATTTATAACCTCTGTAACACAATTAGTAAAAATATTTGTGTTGTTTTAATTCTAAGTCCAACTCATCTGAATAAAATAACATATGTCAATTTGTCAAATTAAAGATTACCAAATGAAATATTAATACCACTTGTAAATAGCGAAATAAATTGTTATTAACAAGCAAACATCAACTAACACTTGGCGTAATCTCACAACCTTCACTTACATCCATATTAAGATACTTAGCCTAACATGACTGAATGTAAGTGTTTAAAAGTAAATGACATAGATGAAAATGACTGAATGTAAATGACGTAAAAGTAAATTATACGCGAAAAGTAAAGAGAAAGCTAGAAAGGTTGTTGTAACAACTGAYAGTGACGAAGAACACTTAAAAATACTTGCAAAATGATATAAAAAGGTAACAAGAACCCAAAGCTTAGATGAAGCTTTGATCCTGATGACAAAGTGATATTGTTCAAAGTGTTACAATTGTTCAAAAGATTACCCCCACATATATACTAGCAAGAGGGAATCAAAAGTATTGGTGGGTAATATCCATTGGTTATTAACCAACGGGTAAAAGAAAAGATTCATTAGTWYAAAACTTTAAGGTATCTTTGTAGTGACATCTTCCATCTAAATCGTCTGCTATCAGTAYTAGAATATGTCTTTCTCCAAAACTTGACTTTTCACATTATTCAACGGGATTGAGCCAACTGTGCCAATATCTAAWGTCCAGTGTTACARCAACGTATACACCTGCTACAACAATGCTTATGTTAGCATTTCCTCCACCAAATATATAAAAYAGYACCATTCTCGCATCCCTAACTCCAATGAATGTGAAACCATAAAATAAGACTAAAAGACTCAATATAGSACGTAAAATGAAGTTAAAYAAAGTTATAAYTAGGTGCTAAAGTGTATGYTTTTGCACACTTATCAATGGTCGYGGGATTGCTACAAGTCGATTTATATGGCATATGGGTTTTTGGTTAAGTTGTAAGTTATTTCTTYCATATCTTTCTATACGATTTTAAGTCAAAATTAGGAGCTAAARAACCATTTTTAAGAGTTATTAAAGGGYATTTAARTGCATTGAAGTCAAGGACTCAAGCTTTAGAGTTGGAGTTTCAAGATCTACATCTTACTCTTGTGATTCTGCTTGGTTTCTAGGTTTTTATCAAAATCTACGAGCTCATTTTACTCCTTTTTAAAACATTATATATATATATATATATATATATATATAAAGATGTTGTATTTTAGTCTCATAAACTTCCCCTTTTGATGTGTTCCTTATATTTTGGTGATTTTGGAACATCTTGGGTGATTTGGGAGATTTAGAGATTTTTACCCTAATGCAAAATCATATACTTGAGTTCTTGAAATGTGACGTGAAACTTAAGGATTTCAGTTTGTGTTGTTTTGTGTGGGGTTTTGTTAAATTAATCATATTATTGAATATGAAGAGTCATTATTCGAGAAAATATCATTCTTGTTTAAAGGAGTCTTGCAAAAATAATGGATATCATTTGGTATTTGCTCGTTCGGTTTATGCAACCTTAGATTTCAACACAAAAATAAAACTTGACACAAGTATACACATTGAACTACTATCGTCTTGTAACAAGTAATAATGGTATAAGTACCAGATATAATTCCCACAGAGAAAGCTTTGTAAAGTTCTTCAAAATCCAGAAATATAAAAACTAATTTCAGATGACGAATACGAGGGATTTGTTTTATCTAAAAATTGGGAGATTTGATTATCAACTAAAAAATCTCAGTCGTAAAAAGAAGCACATGGTGCAAATTTTGATTAAGACACAAAATAGATGATCTGTCAGAAAGGTGACATGGCACTCCTGTCACAATTATATAAAACCACAAAATGATTTTATAGAACTGTTACAATATCAACTATCGGGTTAGATGGCCTCCCAAGAGTACACACATGTCAACATGCTATCCATACCATATCATTTATGTTAGACGTCGTGAATCCTAACACAATACAGTATTACCATCCTACACCGTAGGAGTATAGTACTTGTCAGATACTAAAGCTTTTTATAGCCTTCTTCTATTACCTCAAGTTTTCTTATTTATCTTAACCCTGAAAGTTAATGCATTTTCATACATAAAATTAGTTGTCAACTAACTTTAATGTAATCTTCAGTGAAATATTAATCTTCTGAAATAAATAGTTAGACTATAATGCTAATAAGACATCTTTGTATTTTCACATCAGCTTTGATCTTAATTTTCACATACACCCTAAGCTAAGGCGATTTTGTCCGGTTTCTTCTTGCAAAAGATGTAAAGACTAAAAAATAAATAAATGATGCGGAAAGGTAAATTGCAGAAATTAAAATACTGGAAATTAAAGTGCAGAAATATAAATGACTGAAATTAAATCGCAGAAAAGTAAAGTACAATAATTAAAATACTGAAATTTAAAGTAATGGAAAGTAAAAGACTAGAAATTAAATACTGAACATTACAGTGCAGGAAAGTAAATACTAGAATCTAATATTACTCTAAAAGAGATGACATAAAGTAAAAGTAAAGACTTATAAAGAATAAGTTAAAGAAACTTGCACTTTAAGTCACGAAACTTGCAAAACAAGTTTCGTTACTATAATGAGAAATTACTTGCACACTTGGAAAACATATTTTTATCTAAAGAAAATTAATAGTGAGATACAAAGAATGGAATCCAATGTAATGCGACAATAATCGATTAATTCCAACTTCGTAACTAAAATCAGAAAGCTTTTGAAAATCGTAAGTAAGAAAAGAAGGAGATGAAACTTGAACATTTGCACTTAGATTAATATTTGAGATACACTTGACAATTTTTGTTTGAAGGAAGGAAACTGAAAACTTACGATAAAAAGACTAAATAAATTACAAAACCCAAAGGTCAAGTATCTATTTTGGCTAAGAAACTACTTCTATTTATAAGGAGTTTAAGCTTACAAAAGAAAGTTTATATGGAAGCTAAACTAAAGCACAATGCTTGAAATCAGCAGCTCCATCAATGCAACTCATGACTTTCGGCCAAAAGAAAGGTGCAACCCACTGTCTGCTACTACACGACTGCTCCAGTACCAAAAACAATCATGTAGGATTGCTACAGGACTTGGCCAAAAAAACCTTCAAAAATCTGCATAAATGGCAAAATAACATTAGATATGACATAATACTACTAATATATATATATATATATATATATATAAACATAAATATGATATAAAATGACTTAATTAAGACACTAATGAGCAAATAAAACAAGGGAAATGATTAAAAAATGATAAAATAAAGGTTAATAAATTAACACATATCAATAATTTATAGATACAAATGGTTCAAATGGTATTTCGGGAATTTTGGACCCTTTGGTGAATCTTGTAATAACTGACTTTGGTGATTTAATCATACATTGTTGGAAGACTATATGTTTTCATATAGTTGGACATTTTTAAAGTCATGATCTGTATTGGATTATAATACATTTAATTCATTATTATTTGAGTCGGTTTGTTGGTATTGGGTAGGGGAATAGTCACTTCCCGGAGTTGTAGCTAGAAACGTATCACCTAACATTATTGTGGACATCGTGGTGTCATACTTTAATGGGGTCAAACATCAACCATTAATCTTGAGGTGTAGTTTCCAGTGAATGAGCATATATAATCGTCATAGGGAGGTCTTGAACTGTAGACCGTGCATGGCTGAATTGGTTAACCATTGGTCTGTAGTGGGGCTCACTAACATTTTGTGTTACGTAACTATCAAAGGAAAAATCGGGTTTCCTCCATCACTGTAAGACGTGTTTGGATTTAATACGTTTGAGAAATGAGTACTTCATTGTATTGATTCTTTTAAGGATTATGTTTTCTGTTAGTCCCGAAGGGTAAGGCAATAAGCAGAAAGTAATTGTAGAAGGGGGGGTTGAATACAATTACACAGATTTTTTCAACTTTTTAATTCTTATTGATTTATAT
>NW_020203522.1:14970-18898 GCF_001531365.2 Cynara cardunculus var. scolymus | reverse complement strand
TTCTTTAAGCTGTTTTACTTAGGTTTACTAGCTGCTCGTGCTTATCACGTGTTCTTGTCTGTAACCTGTTTATGATCCAACGGCTTAGATTAATTTGCTTYWRGTCTTGTYAGAAAACGGTTATTTGCTTGTATAAATAGCAGCGTAGGCCCTTGTATTTCTGTGTGCTTCCGTATTGTAATTGTTAACATTTTCATCTTTTAAAAATCATTTGAAGTTCTCTCTTGTGTTCATCAATCTTCATTACTGTGTTCTTATTGATTTCTACTTTGGTTGATTCATATCATTTCCGCTGCATTATCCCTGTCAAACAGATCATCCAAGTAAGTAATTAATACCAAGAAACCGAGTTAATCGATCCAACAATTTGTCTTCTGAATCGGTTCATCAGGAAGAGCCTTGAAGTTGGTGTATTCGTTGAGAAACTGAGCTCTACGATTTTTTCTTCATTTTTGCCCCTCCTTCCAATTGTCTTGCCAACTCATCCCATAGTTCCTTTGTTGTGGAACATTCATCAAGGGATTGGAAGATTTCATTGGGTATGGCCATAATAATTAGTCTTTTGGGCTTTTTATCGGTCTCAACCCGCTCTATGTCATCTTCATCCCAATTTTTTTCGTCCTTGGCCATGTAGTAGGCAGGAATTTCTACTGTTGTATTTGTTCCTGGAACTCTTGGAACAAGAGTTTGTGGAACATAAGGACCCTCCATGACAGATCGCAAAAGATTTATGTCCATCCCTTCCAGAAAATTCACCATTCGTATCCTCCATTGCGGGTACTCTTCTATTTGAAGAGTTGGAGGTTTGGTGAGGGAACCAACACTATATACGGAGTTCCAGTTGGCCATTGGAGATTTTTAGAGGAGAGAAAATTTACGTTTTTGGTGAAGATATTTTATGAAAGATGTGAATTGAGAGATTAGATGATCGTTTGATTGGAAAAATAATCAATTGGCTCTGATACCAATTGTTGATCCCAGATCTCTCAATAACACTAATAATCAAGTTAAGAATAACCAAATTATAGTGTTTTAATGAACAAAATGATGAACACTCAAGAACAATGTATGAACATTCAAAGAACAATCTTGAGTGCCAATAATTTCACTTTATTCAATATGAAAACGTAAAAGCGACATTGATTACAATAGGTCTAATCACCTATTTATACTAGAAGGTTAATTAGAAGATAACTATCTAGTGAGACTATTTAGTTAATCTTCTACTAACGAATAAAGTTTATCTAAACTATGGATAAGCTATAAGTCGAGATAAACTTGAAATCCAGCTTTCGATTTGTCACCTCCAGCTGTCTTTCATGTGATGATGTTTCAACCTTATCTTCATATTTTCATCGTATGCTTCTGGTTGATTTACTGAAGAAAACTCTAAGTGTTGTTTTCTAGAGGGGTGATGAAGATGCTCTTTCCATCGCATCTCTGGTTGTTCATCGACCCTCTGGTTGTTCTTCAGACTTGGTCAATTCTGCCTTAACGTCTTCATCGGTCTTCTGGTTCTTCATCACTTATTGTACTTCATTACTTTTACACTAGTTAATTATGGGGTCTAACAGTTTACATCTCTGTTCTATCCAGTTTAGTGACTTGGTGATGAGTGGAGTCTAAATTGGACAACCCTTTGTTTGATTTATCTTAATCCGGACATCTCTTCGTTCAGATTAGTTTTAACACCCCCAAACACCACATTTGCATATAACACATATTTCATTACATGGAAATATAGTTTACATTACAAGGTCCCACTAGTACAAGGATTCTTATATGTACAAAATCTACATATGAAAAATTACAAAACAAATCCTGTACTAACACATGTAATACAACATGTGTCTTAAAAATAAGCTATCAAAAGCAGATCCTCAAAAGCAGATAATAGGTTAGGAAAATAATCACATTTTCCCTTTCTCCTTATTATCCCTGGACCCTGCCATTTCTGCATTGCATATTTTTAAAACAGAAAATGAGGGTTAGACCGGAAGGGTCTAGTGAGTGAATCCCTTCTTTGCAAATGTAGGGTGATACACACCAAAATATAATAATATACCTTTGCTCAGGAATATTAGCAACACAGTCAAATAATGCAGTTCTCATGTATAATAGGGTAAACTCAAGAATCTCAGTTCTATTAATAAAATATATCTGCTTAAAGATTCAATGTTTCCAAAATGAAACAACATTGTAACCAAAGCTTCTCTAGATCACCAGTCCATTCCTTTGTAAATATTAACGGAAAGATTTAAGGCAATACTTGCCCTTTATGACAAACCATTTTTCCCTTCTCAATAACATCTAAATTATTGTTTCTAATAGGAATAATATCTCTAATTCATCATGTCACAAAGAAATGATGACTCAAAGTTATTAAATCCAATTAGTAACAATGATAAGAGTTATAATATTATCCACATATGACACTGCCTCCCTTATTCCAAGTACACCTCTCCTTGATATGGCACCCTTATTTCTTCATTAAAACAGGGCTACTTATCAGAATAGACAAAAGTCACCATGTCTGAAGGTACCCACTCCCAGTTCCAAGCCAAAATAGACAAAAGTCACCACGTCTGGGGGAACTACCACTTAAAACAAGTTTCGTACCAAAACAGACTTACGTCACCACGCTTGATAGAAACAACATACAGAAATCCAATTCCATACCAAAACAGACTTACGTCACCACGCTTGGTAGGAAGGTTTCCCAAAATATAGTTTCATACYAAAACAGACTTWCGTCACCACGCTTGGTAGGAAGGTTTCCCAAAATATAGTTTCATACCAAAACAGACTTACGTTACCACACTTGGTAGAAATATTTTTTCCAAAAATCTAGTTCCATACCAAAACAGACTTATGTCACCACGCTTGGTAGGAACATATATTTTTATTTAAAAAATATAAAATACCCCTTTTTATAAATCCATAATCAAACCCAATAATATATATTTTAAACTATATAAATGTCTAGAATATTTAACACCTGAAAATTCTCAAATAAAAGTTATCCGGATAACACTTGTTCCTTTTGTCCGATTTACTAATCCGGACAACCCTTCGTCAAGTTAAGGCTAAATCACATAACTTATGCCCTATTTAAGGCAATCTGGACAACACATGGTCGGATTAAGGCTAAATCGTTCAATACGTGATCGGTTTATAACTAATCTGCATGACCCCTAAGCGATTTAAGGCTAAATAGCACAATGTTTGATCGTATTCATGCTTCTCCGTTCAAAACCTTTATCCGGTTTACATAAATCAAATTCTTACTAACACCCTAAATCACACAATACTTAAGCGATTTATAATCAAATCGGACAACTCCTACCCGATTTTAGAGTAATCCGGACAAGCTTTGTCCGGTTTAGATTTAATCCGGTCACCCCTTGTCCGAATAAAACCTTAGACAAATAACTGATTTCTTTTCAATTTATATGCAACGTTCAAATAAAACTAGTAACAAATTTTATGCAGAAAGGGTTTAGAAATCACTCACCTTTAAGACAAACTCAGATTTTTGAAGAAGATGATTGAATGGCCAAAAGATCAACGGACAACTTCTCTCTAAATCTCCCAAAACTTTCCAAATGAGGCAAGAAAACTTGCCTCATAACCCAACCCTTATATTTATACTTTCCTTACATGGAAAGTCGGCTACCCTCTCATCCCCACATGCATGCACAATTTTACCCATGCATACATAATTTCATGCACACACATGAACATACCTATTATATATATATATATATATATATACATAACACACACATATATATATACATACTAGTTGTGTACCCACGCAATGCGGCGGGAGCCATGAATTTTAACGACTTTGAAGTTCCACTAATTTTATAAGATAAGATTTAACGATGATATAGGTTACACTTGGTCTTTACATATTAATACAATT
>NW_020203522.1:10725-14555 GCF_001531365.2 Cynara cardunculus var. scolymus | reverse complement strand
ATGGTGTAACTTGTTAAAATAAAAATATATTTTTTTAAACATGTTTTAATTGATATACAATTATGTATGTTAATTTGATAAAGGTTTAAAATGAAACATTTAAAAGTAAAGAACGTAAAATAAATAAATTAATTAATTATAGGGGTATAAAATGAAATTTTAAAATTATAATTTAAAAAAATCGGTTGTGGGAGGGTGAGTGTATGTGAGGAGAGTAAGGGGTGAAAAGGTGAAAAAATGAGTATAAAATATATTTTGGTCATTTAGTATTTTAAAACTTTAAGACTTTTGCTAAATTTGCTTAATAAGATAGTATAGATATAAATATAGATATAGATATATATATATATATATAAAGAGAGAGAGAGAGAGAGATTGTTTCAAATACAACCCATTACATTTGTACAACCAATGCAACCCAATAAATTGAAATATTTATGGAAATGATGAGAGTTCATTTGTTATGATTTAAATATTTATGAAAGATGAATAAAGTTCATTAATTATGATCAATACTTTATATTAGAAAACAAAACTTCTATGAAATTACATATTCATCAAATTAAATAGACGGTTGATATTGAGTTGTATTGGTTGAACAAATGTAAGAGGTTGTGTAATAACCCTCTCTCTCTCTCTCTCTCTCTATATATATATATATATAATTGTTTGGAAGTGAGTTTTAAGAATATTGTTAATATTTTACTTACATTAATTATTGATCGAACTTTTTTGAAAGATGTTTGTATTCTCAATCTTTATATCAAACTAAACGGCCATTTGTTAGTAACTTAAAAGGAGATTAAAGAGACTAACAGCTTAATCAGTTAGCCATACATAAGAGTTTGGTAATGGTTTATTGACATAGAAAGCAGCTTATTCGATAAGCTTTAAGGAGGGTATTGATCCAGAAAGCCAAGTTTTTTGAACTAAAAATCACACTACTTTCATTTATGAAAAACTCTTCTAAACAAAAACTTTATTAATCTATACAAACAGATTAATCCAAATAGACAACTTTATCCATAAAAGGCTTAATAGAAAATCAAGAAAACAGTGTAAGTTATATACAAATGATTGTGCACCAGGTTTGTTTAAAGTAACAATTAACATACAACAGTAATCCAGGTACATTGTTTTGGGCTTCTGGCAATAACTCCTGTCTTCACCAATGAATTTCAAATCCTTCATTAGTAACACACAATTAAAATCTACATACCCCTCAAAATACTAACAGCAAGGTGCTGAATTCTAAATATAAGCTTATTACATCTAAGAACTTGCTCTAAAAGCTGCTAATCGCGCTACAAAGTCATCATAATCAGGAAGTTTTGGATGTACATGASCCAGTGGACTTAAACCTGAATCCGGTTGAAACGTAGCTGCCCTTGCAATCCCTTTTCGTTCATTTGTTGCACTTACTGGTTCATGCGGAAGTGAACCTGCTCGTGTTGGACCATAAGCATTGTTCACCATGCTTGAATCAGCCGGTAATTTCGAAGCCTTTCTGCTGTAGTGACTCAAAAGCTTGTCCATTTTCTTTTCAGCTTCATCTCCATGATCAAGATCACGGTTTTCACCATTCGAAATTTTTGGACATGGTTCTGAAACTTCATTGGTCACTGGCTTTAAGGCTCTTCGAATCCGCACTGATCTTGGTACCGGCTTGGTTATATTTACAGACTCTTCACATTTTGATCCAGCTACCTTTTCTTTGCTGGGACCAAAAGAAGTACTGGAAATTGTAGCCTTTTTCCTTAAATCTGTTTTGATGTATGGAGGAGCCATTGATCTGAATCCAGACGGCTTTCTTCTCTCTTGTATATCCTCAGAACAACTTTGAAGATTACCATCTTTACATTTTGATCCAAATACCTCTTCTTCCCTACCAAATCCGGAAGAGAGATCCGAAATCGTTGCCTTTTTGGTTGAATCTGTTTTGATATAAGGAGGAGGAGCCAAGTGTTGTATAAACATCATTGAATTCAAGACCAATGTAACCACTTCCTACAATAACTATCCATTCTGGTACTGTCTCTAGTTTTAGTGCATGATCACTGGTTATTACGGTCTTACCTGCAGGCAGCTGATCAGTAACATTATGAAGGTATTAAACAGTTAATTTCAACATCAGATTATAATGCTCTTGCAAATAGGGAACTATAGTACAAAAATAAACAACATAATATATTCAAGTGAAACAGAACTGTGTTAAGTAAATAAGCAGATAACTTGCAAAAAGAAGACAATCGCTGAAAGATTCAATTATTTAACTACTTCATGAACACAACAGATGTTTGCATATTCAAGCTTGTAATAACTTTTTTTTAAATGGATTCTACTATACGTTTTTGGTCCCTAATAAAGGTGGAAGTCAAGACACCGACAATAACATAAATGAAAAGAAGATTTCAAGCAAGAAAATGTGTGAAAAAACATTTACCTAGGGAATCAGGTGGTAGTTGACCAATGAACTACAAAGAAAAGATACAGGTTAAATGCTGCAGTGCTAGTAAACCAGTGTTAATAACATGGAGAACTCCTCATAGAACACCACAGCTACCCTAAGGTAACATACAAATCCAACATGTCAAATCTAGATAGACATATATGAAAGACAATATGTATAAATGCTACAAATTAAATAACATTTATGTACCAAGTAATAGAGATACCTATAAACCAAAAGACTTCATATGGTGTTCATTCTGAAGCTCCTGCATGCAACCACTGACAGCAAGAAGGGCTTTGGAAGGAACACAACCACGATTAACACATGTTCCACCAACCACATCACCTTCGATGATGGCAGTTTTCAGACCCTGCAGAGGCGAAATTCAAATTTAATCATCCAAAAATCCACGTTTATAGGACGGACAGAATACAATTGATTCTCATAATAAGTAATGTGAAGCAAATTGGATCATGTCCTTAGGGGAAAAGCCACAGGGTAAATAGGATATCTTTAATTTAACTTCAAACATCACAAGCTATTGGTCTAGCCCTTTCATTGCCATGTAAAAGAACATCACTACTATATGCATCAATATTAGAAAGCAAAAACAGTGATAGCTTTAGGCTCGTCATGGCAATTCTAGTTGGCAACTTCAGTGACCTTCTCTAATTTAACGAAGAGATTTACACATCATCAGTTGAACCAAGTATAATGGTACTTCACATTCTAAATCTTGACAAATACGCAAGTTAAATCAATATCTCATTCTATGTGCTTACACTGAAAATGTTATATTTTCTCAAATATATAAATCTAATGCAAAGAAGAAAAATACAATTCACCCAAGGAGATCCTGAAATCGAGTTTCTTGCTTCTACAATGACAACGTTCAATCGATCCTAGACGTACAATAAAATAAAAATAACATAAAATAAAAACTTAACAAAGTGATAGAAAGGGAAAACCATGGTTGGCATTACCTTCTCAACAGTAGGAAGAACAGCCCCATGACCACCAACATTTCTGGTGTTGAATAGTGATGGAGCTTTGATATCATACTAATCCTTCTTGGAAAAGGATTAGCTCTGTTTATATATAAAAATGGATAAGRTAAGTAAACAATTTGTTCAAAATACCACTACTGCTGTGTGAAGTGGAACCATATGCAATTCATTCGTTCATGCTACATATGTGTGTGTATGTATTGTACAATCGCGTGGGTACACCAGCTTGCTTTTCCTTGAACCTTGCTTGTTCTTCAAGACCGTGTGCACTAAAGACCATGAGGCTTGAGAATATAAATCCTCACACATTAACAGCAACAGCAGGCATAGGGTTTAGTTGTGAAATACTTGTTGTATTAGTTGTGTATATG
>NW_020203522.1:0-10255 GCF_001531365.2 Cynara cardunculus var. scolymus | reverse complement strand
TCCAGCTTTAGTAGTTCATGTCTAGAAACTACAGGATTTGAATAGTTCCAACATCTCCAAGAATTCAAAATTTGCTTCTTCCTGGTTGAATTGACACCAAGTTTTCTTCTATTGGATGGATATTYTTTTTTAAACTTCTAAACTATTTATATTCTACGATGTACRRCAGGCACATGGGTATGTATGTGCACACAGGGGTATGTATGTATACATTGCAACAGCAGCTGACCATAAAATATGCATTGCAACAAGATCATACTTGATAATATATTAACATGTATTAAACATTAAATAACGTCAAAAATGATAGAAAAACTTTAAAATTGATGCCAAGTTACATATTTTGTAAATATTTMAAAAAKGTTAATTGCCAGAAGTACAATTTGGCATATCATGTGTGTCAAAACTATCTATTAGTCAAATGTACGAAAGAAAGTTTTCAATTGACTAATCTTCATCATTCTTATCAGACACTTTGCTTATAATACTTCCTGTCGTCTAATTAGAGCACAAAGTCTTCCAAGACCAACAACAATTCCTGCCATATCTTGTTACACCTGTGTATATGCGTCACAAGTCCCCAAACAATTCGAAAGGCTTACACCAAACAACCAATTTGATGTGGTGGTTGAAAGTTGCGATGGTCGACAATTGATGTGGTYGGAAAGATTTAAATTAACAAATATAAAATAGTAGGTTATGATTGTATATACATTAAGCTATGGTGAGGCATTCTTTGGCATCTAGGACTACTTCAAACTTCTTAACAGAATTAGTCCTACCTAGATGAAGTGAAAACAAAAGACGACAAACCAATTTAAACCTCTTCAAAACATAACCAAGGGGCTGTTGACAGCAGGAATAGAGTTTTTGAAACAAAACCAAAACCTGTAGAGCACTATAAAGGGAACTGATGGAGGCTTAATAAAAGAGAGAAACACACGCCCTATGGCCCAATGCTTAACAACATCAATCGCAGGCAGGGGTCAAGAAAGAGAAGGGTTGGGAACATCATTAAGTTGCTGTGATGCAGATTAATRAAAACATCCTAAATGAAATGAACCTGACTATAATCTCTAATGGTCATAACTTTTTTGGACCTCCCCAATATATCACATTAATGGTGACGAAAACTATTATAGGAAATCAACCGTTACCTTCAAACTATGAACACTAAATTTATGATTGATCAACGTATTTGCAAAGAAGATAAACCTTTTATGATCAACTACCTATTTAGCTCCWCATCATAAAGTTAGTCAGTWGCTACTTTTTAAATTTTGTGCTTCTAATGATGCTAGGTAACATCACTTGCAAACAAACAAGGGGCTTGTTTATAGAAACAACCTAAAGTAGCAGCCATGAAATCAAGACAAATGAAGTGTAACATGAACARATTTARARATAAGAGTAAGATTAGTGCTATACAATTACATAATCAACATGTATGACTGTTTCTTAGGGGTTTGTTTATTACARAATCAACAAGTACGACTAATAGATATGACTGTTTCTTAGGGGTTTGTTTATGCAGAACCATGTTCCAGAAAGTGCTAGAACCATGTTCTGTTTTGCAATTATATTCCTACACTTATATACAAAGTGCTAGAACAATGGATTTTTACATCAAGCATCTGTTTATGCAGGATAAGAATACAAAATAAAAGGACAGGACTTCAGAATTTTCTGGCAYRTGACGCCTATGTCTACTTWGGAGGCTTTCTGGTYATTAGATGAAAATTTGCAYATATTTTGGATTTCAAAATTTACATGTGAAACAAAGACATTATCAAACAATGCAAGAAGGTATATATTGCCTAAATGTCACTTCATGTGCCACACAGTTAATTGTGATTCAAGTTGAATATTCCAACACTGATTAATTTGGACATTGACATTGTATGGAGAAAACATGAGAAAGCAAACATCAACGTTGTTTACAAAAAAGTTACCTGACTATCCTCCCTGATTCTTAAATTTTGTCCTGTTAGATTCAACAAGTCGTTAACAACCTGAAGAAAATAGGAATCTTAAGACTACAACATTGCATAACAGAAACCAGGTGTCATGTAGGTTATCCATATATATTATTCAATGTGTTGATTTGGTATGGTCATAAGTGGCATTTATGCAGTCCACATGTGTRCACAAGCCTTACACCAACCTTAYAGTGATGTGAACTTATAYTGTCAAAGCATTATCCTACACCAACCTTACAGTCCCTCTGTCTAAAAGAGGAGATACAATCTGAACTTTGAGAGATCAAATTGATTTTGTTAAAGACAACAGCAAAGTTTTTTATATTTTATGTTATGGTATGCATAAAAATATCCCCAAATACAGATGATGCATTATTTTGGAAAGATACAAGCATTTATTCAGCTAACATGCTCATTCAGATTATAACCCTTAAATTGAACAATTTTAGTTTGTTACCAGGACTGTGTTGCTACTTGCTCTCGTTTGAACAGATTGATGGCTTTGTATTCATAATCAAGTAATGTTGGCAAACGACAAACAACATACTCAAATTAAATATCTATAATTGAAATGCATATTAGGAGCATGTACAAACCAACACAATACGCAATCTCATATTTGAGACAATTTCGTCATCAAACTCCCACCATAGGCCTGTATCTTGATCTTTAAAGTGGGCTACATAGAGGCCACTGTTAACATACAAAAAGATATGTAAATCAAAGGATTACCTGGACCGAGTCTTGAATACCTATGGTTGAATAGAAAGCGGAACCTAATACTTCCAGCAACCTAATATCAGCATACCTCGTTGGAATCAACGGAGGAATCAAAATCACGTCTGAAAAATCTTCAGCTGCAAATCGAAATGGAAATGGAAATCAAAACTGAAATGGAATTCTAAATCTAAATCGAAATTAAAATCAGTAGCATACCTCAGAGAAATCTTTAGAGTTTTGAAGATATGGTAGAGAAATCAAACCACAAAGAGGGAGTTATATGGAGCGATAATTAAGGGATACATCAAATCGGTCACGTGAACATTGAAGGAAGAAACTCTGTTCTAGGTGATACATCAAAGCAGCGTCTGAAGACTGTGAGGGAAGAAAACAACATCTGAACCTACCGAAACCAGTTTTGACGCAGGGAGATACATGAAATAAGGAAGAAGAGGACTGAAGGAAGAAAGCAACTTATGAAGCATCCGTTTTTGGGTGGTTCCCTGGGTTTAAAAGCTTAGCATAAAAAACTTGTACATCTAGCTTCATGAGTTGTAATTAAGAGTTTTTTGAAATGTATGCATAAAATGGCAGTACTTTGTGCCTTATAGTTTGTAATTAAGATATGAGTCTAAATGCTTATATATGTATTATAGATATATTCATCATATTATGCATATATCCCTATGCATAAAATGCACATATCCCTATGCATAAAATGCACATACTCACATATGAAATTCATGTAAGCATGTATCCATATAAACAATTAATTCATATAATAAGTACATTGGGTAATAACTAGGACCCGGTTATCACATTAGTAGTTGAAGGGTTTTTTCATTTCCTATAAATACTCGTCCGATTTCTTCTTTTCACTTTTTACTGTTTCCCTCATCGCATACCACTATTCATCATCGATATCAGACGAACATATCGGTCAAGATCTTCATCTTCTACTTTGTTCTTAAGTTCTTTCTTGGTTAATCCCTGTTACTAAGGTTCGATTACACAAATTGTTTGGACTTGTTTCATCTGTTGGACTTAATGTTTGGACTTAAATCACTAGAAACTGAATCTTAAACATGAACATTTAAAAAATGAATCCATATCTGTTAAGAGCACTATAATCGTTCAAGAACTCTAATGTCAAATCTGTTGGATCAAGGATTGTTTTTCATAGATTTACGACTGTGTATGCAATCGGTTTTTGCCTGATTTAGTTTTAATCGCTTGAGTTTTAATCGATTTCTTGTTAAAGCGGTTTAAGTTTGTGATAACTGAGTCCTGTTTATTACCCAAGGTATTTATTATGTGAATTAATTGTCTTTGTGGATACATGCTTACATGGGTTAAAAACACAAGTATATGTATTTTACACATAGGAATTATATGCATAATATAAAATATATATGTATGCATAATATGTGAGCATGGTATATGTATGCATGCATGAAGTAGCATGCATATGGGTGGTAATGCATAATAGGTGGTTGAGCCGCCATACCTTTTTAGAAAGGTATAAAAGCCTCCATTGTACTCTTCTGGTTTCTATTTTTGGAAAGATTGAGCGATTTATAAAGAAAGACGTTTGACCGGATTAATTTCAACGGATTCAAGAAGCATTCTCGAAAGATTTTATAAGGTGAGTGGTTAAAATGTTTTGAACCTCTTGAATTGCATATTGAATTATGTTTTAAAAGACTTACACATGATTTAAGTTTTACTCGGATAAGTGTTGAGCGATTTTAAGTTAAACCGGACAAAGGGTGAGTGGTTTAAAGCAAAATCAGTCAAGGCATGAGCAGTTTAAGGCTAAACCGCCTAAGGCATTAATCGATATGGTCTTAAACCGGATAAAGGGTTGGGTGGTTTACTCATAAATCTGACACTTGTTGGCCGGTTTAGTCTAAATCGCACATAGTGTGTATGATGTAGGGAGTTATGAGATTTGAACTTTATAAATCGTTTGATTACATTGATCGGAGAAGTATGAATACGATTAAAGGTGACCGGTTTATTTAAATCGGACGAATATGCATAGTGTTGTCCGGATTAGTAATCCGAGAAAACATGTTGAAAATTTACTCTAAGTATTAAGTCGGACATAGTGAAGTGTTGTCCGGATTAGTAATCCGGCCAAGGTTGACCGGATTATGTTTTGACATATCATTTCGTTGATTTTGTTGAGAAATGGGAATTTTTGATAAAATGATTTTGACTTGATAATAATTCCATTGACTGTGGTCTATTCTATATGGAATTGTTTTGTGAAAATATTTTGATGGGGAAATAAGGGTGGCATATCAAGGAGAGGTGTACCATGGGATAAGAGTGGCATATCAAGGAGAGGTGTACCATGGGATAAGGGTGGCATATCAAGGAGAGAAGTACATTTGGATATAAGGGTGGCATTTGTTGTGCGTTATGTAATATAACTCTTATTATTATATCCTTTAAGATTACCGGGGTCTGGAATCTTTATTTCTTTGTGATCTAAAGGTTTAGGATCAGGGTTCTTACTGGTAATCATAATCTGGATGTTATTGAGAAGGAAATAACAAGTTTGACATGAAACTTTGAATAAACCATTTTTGATTTGAGAGGTTTAAAAGTGGCATTGTGATAATTTGGTTAGTGCAAACTTGTTTGGATTTGATATATTGTTTGCAAGCAGAGAATTTGGCTTGAAAAGTGAAAGGTATTGGTATTATGTTCTTACTTGTTCATATATTTGTTATATATATGAAAAGTTGTTTCACTTAAAAGTTTTGGTAATTTTTACCCTGCAATAACATAAATAGGGTAACTCACTAGACCTTTCGGTCTAACCCTCGTTTTGTGATTTTTAATATGTATTGCAGGAAGTGCAGAAGGTAAGGGAAAAGGAAAAATGTGATAAATTCCCTATGTGTTTATTTACATAAAGAATGGCTGATGATGATATGTATAGTATTGATAGATAAATCTTGATTAGTACAAGAATTGTATTTTGGAATTTTTGGACCATGTATTTTGTAATGATAGATTCTTGTACTAGGGGACCTTTGTAGTGTACAAACATGTATTTCTTGTATATGGAATATATGTTACATGCAATGTGTGGTATGGGTTGTTACAGAAAGTGGTATCAGAGCCTGAGTTTAAGGGATTTAGGTATTCAAACAGCATGATACCTAGACTTAAACTGTTTTTATTGCATGTTAAGGTTTCCAAACATAGTTAACACCATTGGAAATAAATATGATGAGTTGAAGGAACAGTGTGTAAGTTAAGTTTTAATTACATCTCCCCAATGTAATTACGAATTTACAGTTACATATCTGAACTTGAATACTTCATTATATTTGGGAATGTGAATACGTGATTATTAACACTAAAATCTGCAGATGTCTAGCCGAACCCGGAGTCTGAAAGAACAGCCCGTCCAGATTCTGAGGAAAGAGAGGAATCACCGGTGTAACACCCCCAAATCCATACATTGCATATAACACATTTCATACATAGAATACATGTTTTCCCCACAAAGGTCCATAATACAAGAGTCTATAATGTGAAATACATAACTCAAATATTCAAAAAGTACATGCTCTTGTATTCTAGCATATATGCTCCAAAACACAGCTAATTAAGATCTTCACACAGCTAAGCACATCGGGAAGTAATTCACATAATGCTTTTTCCCTTATTATCATTACCTGCACACATATTTTTGAAAACACAAAATGAGGGTTAGACATGTATGTCTAGTGAGGTTCCCTTTTTATGTAATGCAGGGTGAAGATCACCAAACCATTAACTTCAAATAATTCATTCATGTAGTAAAGGCTGAAAATCATATTCTGTTTCAAAACACTTTTAATCAAAATCAATGGTCATAGACCATATTTTCTTGTAACCATAACATCAATACTATTATTTCTAATTAGAACAACATCTTTGAATCCTCAAATCACTAAGAAAGGAGAACTCCAATATGTTGTAATCTTAAAAGATATAATAGCAATAGTTATACCATGCACACACACAACGACCATCCTTATTACATCCATTATTTCCCCTTTATAGCAACAGCTATCCATCGCACACAACGACCATCCTTATTTCCCCTGAAAATCTTATAAACTATTTCATCCAATGACAGGTTGCAGACATAACTGTAAAGAGTGAACCTCGTTCATAGTTTTAACCAAAATCTATAGACTATATCATCCAATGACGGAACAAAGTCAAATACGTCAGAGTGAACCTCGTCCATAGTTTAACCAAAAAATCTTATAGACTATTTCATCCAATGACGGACCGCAGTCATATACATCAGAGTGAACCTCGTCTATAGTTTTAACCAATCATGGTCTCAAAATAGGTTTATATAAAAAACCTTTTAAACCAAGAACAATTTGTTCTTCGAAAACTTTCTTCCAAAACAGTTTCCAAACTCTGTTTTCCCGACAGTAACAACTGTCTTACTGTTTGTAACAGTTTATTCGAAATCGTATATCAAAACTCATAGTTTATAATCAACATAACTTTAACAGTTTAAAACTCGCAGTTCATAATCAACAACAGTTTAAAAACTCATAAGTTATATCAAAACAGTAGTTAAACTCACCTTGTTACAACATATTCTGTAGTAATAGATCACACAACGAACACAGATTCTTTAAAACACTAGTTCTTTCTCAAGAACACCTTCACCGTCTTTAACTTTTCTTTCTAAAAAATAACTCTTCTTTCAAAACAAGGAATGATAAGATAAGATTATCTTGTCTTATCTTTCTATTTATACTCCTTTCTATGATACCAATACTTTACTTCATGACTAAGATACCATTACGTTACTTCATCACTAAGATACCATTACTTTACTTCATCACTAAGATACCATTACTTTACTTCATCACTAAGCTACCATTACGTTACTTCATCACTAAGATACCATTACTTTACTTCATCACTAAGATACCATTACTTTACTTCGTCACTAAGATACCATTTAAATATTATTATACTGCACATGCACCTTATCTATTAAGGTATGCAATTTATCACATATATACACATACATAACATAANTATACACATACATAACATAACATATGCATGCATCCTCTTACGTTCATCATGTCTTTRCAMAYATATCATCCATGTATATTATTTTATCATGCATACCATTAGATATTCAAATATTAATCACGTATAATTTTACCTYAACYCAGATTGTCTGAAACCGGGTTATAACATTCTTCGCCCCTTAAAAAGAATTTCGTCCTAGAATTCATTCAAATAGCCATGGATAACGGGTTCTCATATCTGATTCCAATTCCCATGTTGCTTCTGTACCTTTATGAAAACG
Source organism: Cynara cardunculus var. scolymus (assembly GCF_001531365.2). Classification (NCBI taxonomy): domain Eukaryota; kingdom Viridiplantae; phylum Streptophyta; class Magnoliopsida; order Asterales; family Asteraceae; genus Cynara; species Cynara cardunculus. The sequence goes on along the minus strand of NW_020203522.1, from coordinate 2,200 downwards.
CCATTGTACCTTGACTAGACTGATCTCTTTATTTCTTAGTACCCTGGTCTTTTTGTCTGTTACTCCCTCTGGGTCTCGATGAAATTTAACTTTTTATCGAGTTTGATCTCGGGAAGTGGTATCACTAAGCTCGGGTCTGCCAAACACATGCATAAATTCGACACATGAAAGGTACTATGAATTAGGCTGAGTTCCTCTGGTAGTTCCAACTGATAGGCTACCGGTCCAACCCGTTTGCAGATTCTGAATGGTCCAATGTATCGTGGACTAAATTTTCCTTTCTTCCCGAATCTCATAACACCCCTCCATGGAGATACTTTTAACATCACAAAGTCTCCTACATTGAGTTCAATCGGCTTTCTTCGTTTATCGGCATAACTTTTCTATCGATCTTGGGCAGTCTTAATCCTTCAACGAATTTGTTCAATCTTTTCAGAAGTTGTCTGCATAATTTCGGGACCTGTCAACTGCTTTTTACCTACCTCATTCCAACATAACAACGTTCGACATTTTCTTCCATACAATACTTCATAAGGTGCCACTTGGATGCTGGAATGATAACTATTATTGTAGGCAAACTCTATCAATGTAAAATGTTCCTCCCATGATCCCCCGAAGTTGATGACACAAGTTCTCAACATGTCTTCGAGAGTCTGGATGGTTCTTTCACTTTGCTCGTCCGTTTGTGGGTGGTAAGCCGTACTTAATCTGATCTGTGATCCCAAGGCTTTTTGCAGGCTTTCCCAGAATTTTGTAGTGAAGCGACTGTCTCGGTCAGATATAATGGACAGTGGAACTCCATGTCTAGTCACAATTTCCTTGATATAGATTTGAGCCAATTTTTCCAAAGAATATGTTTCTTTCATTGGTAGGAAATGAGCGGTTTTTGATAATCGATCCACTATTACCTAGATTGCATCATAACCTTTCAGAGTTCGGGGTAACTTCATGATAAAGTCCATTGTAATGTGATCCCATTTCCAGACTGGTATTTCCAATGATTGTAGGTTTCCATAGGGTCTCTGATGTTCAATTTTAACTTGTAGGCAAGTTAAGCATCGCTCCACATGTCTTGCTATGTCTTTCTTGAGACCTGGGCCACCAACAAAATACCTTCAAATCTTTATACATCTTGTTGGTACCTGGATGGATTGAATAACGAGACTTGTGGCTTTCATTCAAGACTGTTTCTCGTGTATTTCTGAAAACTGGTACCCATATTCGACCTTGGAAACATAAGATTCCTTCCGTATTCGGTTCTAAGGTGGAAATCATCTTTCCCACTTTTTCTGCCTTCACATGTTCTTCCTTAATGGCCTCTTTCTGATGGTTCAAAATTTCTTGGTGAATATCAGTAGTTAGATTAATTCTCATTACTACCGATTTGATAGTTCCACTTCTTTCTTTTCGGCTAAAGGCGTCGGCTACCACTTTGGCTTTTCCCGAATGGTCGAGTATTTCACATTCATAATCATTAACAAGTACGATCCATCGACGTTGTCTCATATTTAATTCTTTCTGGTTGAACAAGTGTTGCAGACTCTTATGATCATTATAGATTTGGCACTTTGTTCCCAAGAGATAATGTCTTCATATTTTCAATGCGAAGACCACGGCTGCCAATTCCATATCATGAGTCGGGTACTGTTTTTCATGATCTTTAAGTTGCCGACATGCATATGATATTACTTTTCCTCTTTGCATCAAGGCACAACCAAACCTAACTTTGAGGCATCACTATATACCACGAAATCTTCAGTTCCATCGGGTAAGGATAGTATCGGAGCACTGCAAAGATGGTCTTTTAATAGTTGAAAGGCTTTCTGTTGTTCTTTTTCCCACTGAAATTTGATATTCTTTCGAGTTATTTTTGTCAAAGGCACGACTATTTTAGAGAAATCTTGGATAAACTTACGGTAATAGCCTGTCAATCCCAAGAAACTTCGAACTTCAGATGATGTTTTTGGTGCCTCCCATTTTGCAACGACTTCAATCTTTGTTGGATCTACTTTTATTTCAGCCTCGGATATGACATGCCCCAGAAATTGGACTTCTCTTAACCAAAATTCACACTTTGATAGTTTAGCATATAACTTCTCTCTTTTCAAAAGTTCAAGGATTAATCGAAGGTGCTTTGCATGCTCTTCTTTGGTTTTAGAGTATATGAGAATACCATCGATAAATACAATGACAAATTTAT
>NW_020203521.1:14583-19131 GCF_001531365.2 Cynara cardunculus var. scolymus | reverse complement strand
AATAAAGCACAATGATCATATAAAATTTGATCAAAATATTTGGCTTTTAAGCACAATTAATGAAAGAATGATGCGACCAAGATCAGATTATTCGATATGCGAGAGAAATGAATGAAAATCTGTAAGAACGAATTTATAGATTCTGATATTAAAAAAAATATTGAATGTATATCAAAAAACGAAAAACAATATCAGAAAACAAACTTGAATACAAACGAGCGTATTATCACCGAAAATAATTTTCGTATAAGAGACGTGATAATAACAGTTTGAAGAATAGATGAAACATGTATTGGAGTTATGTACGATGAGAAATTACACAAGTAAAATCTCAGGAAATACTTGTTCAGAAAATGTAATCGTTTCCCAAATTTTTTTTCATTTTCCAAACATATTTATTAAAAACCTTCTAGAGACTCCCCCTAGAAAGTTGATTTCAGTAATGATTCATTTTAGCTCAAAAGAATAAAAAAATGGAAACATGTTTAGCACGGGTCTTAAACTGTGTGTTTAGAAACCACACTCGATAAAGTACGGGTCCTGAACTGAAATGTTCAGAAGCCTTATTTGGAATAGATTACAACTCCCTCTGCATTGGTGTATCACTGATATAATATTCTGATCAGCACAAAACTGACACACCTGCATAATCAGATTAAGTAGATTTTGGTACCCAAACGAACTTGGGTCCTATTTTATTAGTATCAAGTTGGGGTACATTGTAACTTCCAAACCATCTATTCTTATTAGATATATTCTTTTTAGCACTTTGAACATGATGATCAGAAATAGAATATGACCCATACCAGTTATTGTGATCATACCYGTTCTTACCTTTCGAAMTMTYCTGATATMTGTTGTCTGTACTCCATCTGTTGTACATCTTCTTGTTCACAAAATCTGTTGATTTACATGTGGAGCACATGATCCTTTTCTTGCTAAGATTTATCAAGTCAGAGTTTGATCTCACAAAACAAGGAAGATTATTAGTAGCAACAGGAGTACGAGTTGAAACAGATTCAGATTTACTAACCCAAATGCTTTTAATTTTAGAAGAATAATTGGATGATCCAATGACGTACCCTTGATAATACTGATTAGAAGAACGAGAATAATTTTAGAAACAGTAGATTTAGGGCTGCTAGAATAACTGTTCAATTTGAAACAATCATAAAAATTAGTTTTACATTGTGATGGAGAACCAATTAAGCTTTGTGCACATGAAAAGTCTTTGACTTTCTGTAAAAGTTGGTCTCTTTCAACAGTAACTAAATAAAACTTACTTTTAAGTTCAGTTCTCATCTTCTGTTCAGTTACAAGTTCTGTCTCTAGATCAGACAATCTCTTTGCAGTATCCAAAAGCTTACCTGCTAATTCCTTCTTTAATTTTTCAAAAACTCTCCGTTCTTTCTCAAATTCCTTTCTGTCTTCGTCTGAACTTCCCTTCTCATTTTCTGAAGCAATGTCAAGCCATTTCTTTTTCTCTGTAAGCTCTTTGGCAATTGCAGCATGTTTCTTGACAATACTTCTCTTCTCAATAACAAACAATCTTTTCTCTTCATCTAAGGCTTTCTGCTTTAATTCAGCCTCTTTTTTTTCTTTATCAACCTTGGCTCGTTCCAAGATGATAAGTTGTTCAAAATCTACAATTTGATTCAAAAGAAACTTAACATTCAGCTCAAGTGAATTAATCTTATTTTCATAAGATATACATTCAGTTTTAAATTTTCTTTCTAATTCAACCACTCTCTTCTTCTCTTTCTCAAAAATTTCCCTTTCTCAAAAATTTCCCTTTCATCATTCAAATTCTTTTTCGCTTTCAAAACTTTTTCTTTCTCTAAATTCAGAAGTTTTCTTAGCTCAATTAAGTCACTTTCAGATTTATGCGATTTATCAATTAAGTCCACTTTATCTGTATAAACTTTATCAAAACAACCCTTTACTTTTTGCACATCTTGAAGTTTGATGAATAACTTCTTATTCGCATCTGTCCAAACTTTCAATTCTTCTTCACAATCTGACCTTACTTTATTCAAAATGTTCTCAAATTCGCAAGTCTTATCTGATAAAACCTTTTCAGAACATTCTCTTAAGGTTTTATTTTCTCCTTGGAGATTCTTCATAAACTCTTTACTTGCAAAAAATTCTCATCAAACAAATTAAAATATTTTTCTTTGTAGCTCTCTACTCTTCTTTCCAATTCAACAACTTTCTCTCTCAATTCTTTATTCTCTCTTTCCAGAATATCTTCCATTAAAAAAAATAAGATTCATCAAATATAGGATCTATGCAGTTCAAAAAAAATGATTAAAGAAATACAGACTAAAGAATTACACTGTCACTCAAAACAATGCCTCAACTGCTCAAGGAAGTGTGCTTGAAAACCACTTACAGCATGAAGAACTAAGTTGCTCAAAATGCAGCCTATATGCGCTCAAAATTTAATCCGCTCAAGGTTGAAACACTAATCCGCTCAAGAAGTAATTTAAACCGCTCACTTCAAGAGATAAAACAGTCAAAGCATGAACTAAGTCGCTCACCTTATCAAGATAAATCAGTCAAGGCTGTCTCTTAATCCGTTCAACCAATAGTCTATATCCGGTCAAGACTAGTTCCAAATCCGGTCAACACCTCTGAAAACATGGAGAAATAAATCGCTCTATCCACTCTACAAACAGCTTCTATCCGCTTATCACTATGAAAAAAATAAATCTCACAAAACACTACCTAAATCGCTCAACACTTACAAGTTTCTTATCTGCTCAACAAACAACCTAAATAGCTCAAGCTTGAAGTCTAAATCGCTTAATATGCAATTCTAAACCGCTCAAGGTATGGACGTAAATTGTTCAAGACAAGCTCAAATGTTGTAAAACACTCTCACACTTTAAATTGCTCACACACAGCAGTAGTAAAACACAACAGCAGTAAAGCTGTTCAATGCATGATATAATGAAGATAAACAGCTTTAAACAGCTCAAAATGCTCACTATATAATGCTAAACCTGCTCACCACTATGCTTAATCCGATCAAACACTAATATGATCACTGGTTCCTTATCAGGTCACAGCATGAACAACAAATCACACATCAAACAGCTTAAACCTGGTCAGCTCAAGACATTCTGTTAATCACTCACAACATGAATAAATCGCTCAAAACTATGTCCCTTATCTGTAACATCAGTTACGCTAATCCTTAATAAAAAAAACTATTTATCCAAAAGATTTTCCATAAAAAAAATCTCCAAGCACATACGGGATATATGTTATAGATTTCCACCAAAAATAAAATAACGAAGCCCGCAACCGACGATTTTCGGTACTATAAGTCGGGTCCAAAAATACAAATATATCTACTCAAAAGTATTCTATACATAGATACAACTCAAAAGATATATGCACAACAAGTACCAAAAAGATATCCAGGATCTGGAATCCCACAAGCAGATCTAAACTGCTTTATCTTTCCCTTGGACAACTACCGACCTTCCTGAAAAGAAAATTTATTCTAAAAAATTAGCGATAAGGCTTAGTGAGATTATACCAAAGCTAATAATTATATATTTTATAATAAAAATACAAATATTAGACGAAACAAAACAGAAAGAATAGCTTATTTGTGAATTAGACTGTTAACTCAAAAATCTGCCAGAATTTCGCCCAGAGTGCAGTACAACCAGAGGCTCTGGTCGTCCAGAGGGCCTCTAGTCCCGAAGGACTTGAGGTCCAGAGCTCTGGTCTATACAACCAGAGGCTTTGGTCGTCCAGAGGGCCTCTGGTCTTGAAGGACTTGGAGTCTAGAGTTCTGGTCTATACAACCAGAGGCTCTAGTCGTCTAGAGGGCCTCTAGTCCCAAAGGACTTGGAGTCCAGAGCTCTGATCTATACAACCAGAGGCTCAGGTCGTCCAGAGGGCCTCTGGTCCCGAAGGACTTTCATACTTGGCCATTTATTCACAGCAGAAAACTTTGGATCTTTCATCCTTAACATATACTGCTTAATAAGACTTTTAGGATAATTAAGATCAATTACAGCACCAAAAACAGATCAAATACCAAAGGCATCACTACCAAAATAGAGTATACATGTGCACCACACCCCTTTTCATCTATAGGGCCCGTGCAAAGTATTCACACCCGGCTCCTTACGAATCGGGATACGTTAATACAACAATCAGTATGCCACACCCAACCTCCCTCTCCTTGGGATACGTGGACATACACCATGCTATGACATATCACACGAAGTAATACCCGTAGATCATGGTTTATCAAAAGGCCAAATAAACAGTCTCGGATCCGGACTCAACCACAGCGTAAAAGGATTAAGAAATACTAAAACAAAGTTAGGGAAAATTCACCTTACAAAGTAACGCATGAAAAATCAGCAACTTTTCAGTAAGAATTCATATACATATACTATATATAAATATAAGTTCGGTATAAACTCATAGTGCTTTATTATAAACAACCGAACGCGGTAACATCCAATTCCAACCAACAATAGCATTAAACCTTCAGAAGCTCTAAATAGCCTTAAAACATCC
>NW_020203521.1:8508-13718 GCF_001531365.2 Cynara cardunculus var. scolymus | reverse complement strand
CATATTCCAATCTAACTTAAGTAAGTACTAATCCCTAAAATACTATACTAACTTAATTAATCATGCTTAGCAACTTAAATGGACTTTTAAAAAGTTGGATGTTACAAATACCTCCCCCTTTTTAAGATTTCGTCCTCGAAATCATGATTGCAATAATAATGAAGGGTACTTAGTCATCATCTCATCTTTGCGTTCCCATGTCCAATTTGACCCGTGATGATGTTTCCACTTCACTAATACAAAATATACCTCTCTATTGCACAATTTCACTGTCCGCTCTTCCAAGATACTTTCGGGCTCTTCGGCATATCGAAGTTTTTCATTTATCTTAACTTTCGACAATGGTACTACTTCCTCATGTTTGCCCAAACATTTTCGTAGATAGCCGACATGGAAATCATCATGTGTACCCGCTAATTCTACGGGTAGTTCTAAACGGTAACCTTGTTTCCCGACCCGTTCAATAATCTTGAATGGACCGATAAAACGAGGACTAATTTTACCTTTCTTTCTAAACCATAATACTCCATGCCACGGGGAAACCTTTAACATGACCAACTCTTCGATTGAGAACTCGATCGGTCTTCTGCGGTGATCAGCCTATGACTTTTGTCAGTCCTGAGCTGCTTTCATTCTCTCTCGAATCACTTGTATTTTGTCATGTGTGACAAGTTCGGGTCCAGCAAGTATCTTTTCTCTGGTTTCTCTCCAACTCAGACGCGTACGACACTTACGGTCGTACAGGGCCTCAAAACGGTGCCATTCCAATTGTCAAATGGTAGCTGTTGTTGTAAGAAAATTCAATTAAAGGCAGATGAGTATCCCAGTTACCACCAAACTCTAAAATACAGGCACGAAGCATATCCTCTAAAGTCTGAATTGTGCACTCAGATTGCCCTTCAGTTTGAGGGTGATATGCGGTGCTGAAGGCCAACTGCGTCCCAAGTTCTCGTTGTAACCCCGACCAGAATTTAGACGTGAAACGTGAATCACGATCAGAGATAATTTTAGTCGATATACCATGTCGAGCGATAATTTCATCAACATAAAGTCGTGCCCAGTTATCCAACGGATACGATTCTAGAATGGGAAGAAAATGCGCAGATTTCGTCAACCGGTCCACAATGACCCAAATACTATCATGCTGTCGCTGAGTCTTTGGCCACTTCGTAACTAGGTCTATTGTTAACTCCTCCCATTTCCACACTGGAATCTCTAAAGGCTGTAAACTCCCGTATGGCTTTTGATGCTCAGCCTTCACTTTCATACAGGTAATACACTGCTCAACATAATGTGCAATATCGGTTTTCATCCCCGGCCACCAGTAATCAGTACGAAGATCGTAGTACATCTTAGTGCTTCCTGGATGGATAGACATTCTCAATTTATGCGCCTCAACCAATACAATATCTTGTGCACCACCAAATCTAGGGACCCAGATTCGGGTCTTAAAGACTTTCAAACCACGAGAGTCTTTAGATAAAGAGTTGACATGACCCACCATCCGTTCCGAATTGACATGCTCAGGCTTCAAAGCCTCTTGCTGCCATTTTCGTATATCATCGAACAGATTTGTTTTCATAGACATATGAGTGATAGCATAATATACAGGATTCACGTATGCTTTCCGACTCAAAGCATCCGCCACTACATTGGCTTTACCCGGATGATAGAGTATCTCACAGTCGTAATCCTTAATGAGCTCCATAGCACGCTGCTGACGCATATTCAAAGTCTGTTGATCGAACAAGTATTTTAGACTTTTATGATTGGTGTAGAGTTGGCATTTTGTGCCATATAAGATAGTGGCGCCACAATTTCAGTGCAAAGACCACTGCTGCCAACTCAAGATCATGAGTGGGGTAATTCTTTTCGTATTCCTTCAATTGACGTGATGCATAAGCGATGACCCTTCCTTTCTACATCAATACACAACCAAGTCCTATCGTGAGGCATCATTATAAACTACAAAATCCTCACTACCTTCAGGTAAAGAAAGAATTGGTGCGTGTGTCAAACAATCTTTCAAAGTCTGAAATGCCTTTTCTTGATCTTTGGTTCACACAAATTTTGCATCTTTGCGGGTAAGGGAAGTGAGAGGAACATAAATCTTAGAGAAATCCCGAATGAAACGTCGGTAATATCCCGCTAGGCCGAGAAAACTCCGAATCTCTGAGGCATTCTTGGGTTGCTCCCATTTTTGCACTGCTTCAATCTTGGCAGGATCCACAGAGATACCGTCACTGGACACGGTATGTCCCAAGAATTGTACCTGACGTAGCCAAAATTCACATTTTGAAAATTTAGCATAAAGTCGTTCTTTTCTCAACAACTCCAACATCTGTCGAAGGTGTGTTGCATGATCGGTCTCAGACTTCGAGTACACAAGAATGTCATCAATGAATACAATTACAGACTTATCGAGCATCGAACGACATACTCGATTCATTAAGTCCATAAACGCAGTTGGGGCATTTGTGAGACCGAAAGGCATCACCAAAAATTCATAATGCCCATATCTCATACGGAAAGCAGTCTTAGGTACATCCTCCTCCCGTACCTTTAGCTGGTGATAACCTGATCTGAGATCAATCTTGGAGAAGAACCTTGCACCTTGAAGCTGATCAAACAAATCATCAATATGGGGTAACGGATACTTATTCTTAATTGATACCTTATTCAGCTTACGATAATCGATGCACATCCGGAAAGATCCGTCTTTCTTTTTGACAAACAACACCGGAGCACCCCATGGTGAAGTGCTCGGTCGTATGAAATCTTTATCCAATAGCTCTTGTAGCTGATCCATCATTTCTTTCATTTCTGGAGGAGCTAGACGATAAGGAGTCTTCGCTATCGGTGCTGCACCCGGTATCAAGTCGATTCTAAACTCCACTTGCCTATATGGTGGCAATCCAGGCAAGTCTTCAGGAAACACGTCTGGGTATTCACGTACTATTGGTACATCGTCCAGAGTCTTCTTTTTCATCTCCTTTGTCGAATCTAGGACATACGCTAAGAAAGACGAGTATCCTTTAGTTAAATAATGTCGAGCCTTGAGTATGAAGATTAATTTAAGGTCGATCACTCGTTGTTTACCGTAGACATATAAGGATTCTCCATTCTCCATCGGAATTTGTATCATTCGCCACGAGCAAATGATTTCTGCTCGGTTCTTCGTCAACCAATCCATACCAATTACCAAATCAAAGTTATGAATATCCATTAGAATCAAATCGACCGTGAACTCATGGTCATCTAAGTCTAATTTACAGTCTTTATAAACTTTATCAGCTACGAGTGTTACTCCGTTCGCAGTGTCGACATTAAAAGGTTTTTCAAGCATGATTGGCACAGAATCGAGGTACTGAGTATAATAAAGTGACACAAAAGAATTTGTGGCTCCCGAGTCAAATAAAATACATGCAGGTCTATCATTGAGAAGGAAAATACCTCTTATGACGTCCGATTCCTTCATTGCCTCCTCTGCTGTGATTTGAAAAGCACTGACTCGTGCCCTGGGCACCTCCTCCTTTTAGGTTGAAGTACCCACTCTCGTTGGTTGTTGTACCGAGGCTTTGCTTTCATCTTTTTTTATACGGGGACAATCTTTAATACGATGCCGTAACACTCCGTAGGAAAAGCATGCAAGATCTCTCTGGGGACAATTCATCCTAACATGACCCTCTTCACCGCAACAAAAGCATTTAATGACAAATCTATCCGTATCATACCGGCCTTGGTGTGTCTTTCGGCACCTCCGACAGTCTCTTGGTGTGCTCGACTGAAGGCTAAATGCCTGAGAGGATACACGTGGGGTACTCTGAGATTAAATTCTCCTCTTGTTGGAAAATCGAGAGAACCTCTGTGTTGGGGTAGACATCATCCTCTCAGTTCGCGGACGTTTCGACATCGGTTCATTTTCATCAGGAATGGATAATTCATACTCACAACGCCGAGCGTATTCGACTATCTTGCTAAAACTGGAACCATCACGACTTACCATAAAACTTCGAATCTCCTTCCGTAGTCCTCCAATGAAATGTTCGATCTTATCCTATTCAGAGCTCAGGAATCGTTGTGCGAATCGTGCCTTCTTGTTGAATTCAGTTTCATAATCAAGTATAGTCATCTTACCTTGATTCAGATCCAAGAACTCCTTTTCAAGACGCCTTTGTAGGTCAACAGGGCAATATTGTTCAAAGAACTTTTTCTGAAATTCGTCCCACGTCAAACTGTTAAGTCTCGTTGCGTCTAAAGACTCATACGTGGCATTCCACCACACTAGGGCTCGCTCTATGAGCATCGCAGATGCATATTTTACTTTATCGCTATCTAGTACCTCGGTAATTCGGAACACCTTTTCCGTGTTTTGGATCCATTGCATCACCATTTCGGGATCTGATTACCCCGCATATTCTGTAGCACCATAGCTTCTGAAAGTTTTAAACGAAACCCGGTCGGACTTAGGTTTCAGTGCATCTCCGACTTCGTTTGAATGCTTACCACGATTGTCGGGTTCCATGGGATTGTTTTGATTACGTTCTTCCTCAAAGCGTCGCTCCATTTCTTGATGTTGTCGTTCTAGAGCCGTAGTCAATCGATCATCCAAAAGTTTCAATAGTCGTTCTGTATGAGGGGACAAAGCAGGATTTTCATCGTTCTTAGCACCTTCTGGAGCATTTATATTCAATGTGAGGTTGTTTTCCCCAACATTTTGTGTTTGACTTTGCTCATCATGCTCCGACATTTTTGCTGAGAAAACAGCACATCTATGTTAAAAACATTCCTACCCTTGGTCCCAACCCAACTTAGGTCTCTCCTACAGGTCCGTATCCCGTATAAATCATTGCCTAGTTATTATACGATCTCAATGCCTAGGTTTAAGTCTAAATACCTTTTCTGATATTCAGATCACTTAAATCGCGGCTCTGATACCATAATTGTAACATCAGTTACGCTAATCCTTTATAAAAAGAAACTATTTATCCAAAAGATTTTCCATAAAAAAAATCTCCAAGCAAATACGGGATATATGTTATAGATTTCCACAAAAAAAAAAATAACGAAACCTGCAACCGACGATTTTTGGTACTATAAGTCGGGTCCAAAAATACAAATATATCTACTCAAAAGTATTATATACATAGATACAACTCAAAAGATATATGCACAACAAGTACCAAAAAGATATCCAGGATCTGGAATCC
>NW_020203521.1:5125-6673 GCF_001531365.2 Cynara cardunculus var. scolymus | reverse complement strand
TCCATATTCCAATCTAACTTAAGTAAGTACTAATCCCTAAAATACTATACTAACTTAATTAATCATGCTTAGCAACTTAAATGGACTTTTAAAAAATTGGATGTTACATTATCCGGTCGAGTCCGCTCAAATGATGATATAAAACGCTCACTACTAAGAAGTAAATCACTCACCTATCCTTATTAAAATCATATTGTGCATGCTATATGAATCCGGTCAGTACAGCTTTAAATCCGTTCACATCATCATTGCTCAAGTCTAAAATAAACCGCTTATGCTTTCTTCAAATCCGCTCAAGCTGTTATAAATCGCTTACTAAACAATAGGTAGTCCGCTCACAACTAAAACTTAAACCGAACAAGAAAAACTTATATCTGCTCAATATCCGCTCACTACACTTACTGCATGAACAAATAAATCGGTCACTGCAAGATGATTAAATCGCTTACTGCATGGATTTAAATCCGTTCACTGCATGGAAAATTAAATTGCTCAAGTCCGCACAAAGCAAGAAGTTAATCCAGTCACCATGCATTATAAATCGCTCACTGCAAAGTCTATTGTCCGGTCAAAAATTGATTGAAAACCGCATAAGACTTCTAACTTCTGGTCACTGCAATGAAAATCAACAAACAGTTAAAATAGCTTCCAAAACCAGACAATAAACAGCTGTCAAAAAATAGTTTCTATCCACACAACAACTGCTTTTATCTGCTGGTTACAACAACTGAGTTTATCCGCTGGTCACAACTGTTTAAATCCGCTGGTTAAACCACTCACTTGATGTCCGAATTCGCTCAAAACCAGCTCAAACACTAAGTCTAGGTTAATCTCATAACCGGTCAACCTGCAGCTTAAATCACTTGAAATCTTAATCATGACAAAGCATCCTCTAAATCGCACACCAGATTTCTTATCCGGTCAAGAAATCTATTCAATACACAGTGTAGATCGCTCACTTTATCTGTCAAAACCTATCACTAGTCTGCTCACTAACACAGACTAAATTGGTCAAGATATATCACTCATTACAGTCAAGTAAAACTCTCAAAAGGTATATGATAAAGAAATAAATCGCACAAAGTATATCCTATTATCCGGTCACGAATGAAGCTTATCCGGTCACAACAAGGCTGCACAAAGAGCTCACTACATGATATTAATCTGTTTAACACACAACAGTCAATTCACAACAGTAAATCACACAACAAGTCACTTACCTCTACTGCTTAAATTGCTCATCATGCAGACCCTCAAGTCTTTCAAGTTCAACACACTCAGTAAATCGCTCAAGCTAAGCAGGCTGCTCAAGAAGTGGTACAAATTGCTTACTTCTAAAAAGCTTATCTAGACAAGTAATGTTCCTTCAACAGCTCACCTCATTCAATCTTATCCAATCAAGAGATGTGAACTAAACCATTCACTGTGTGAAAATAAACAGCTCAAGACTGAAGAATAAAGTGAAAAGTCCAGATTTCATACGAATCTTGATATAATCATCATCAAATCTCAAGAACAAAGATGAATGTAAGATAGATTGGAGAGAGA
>NW_020203521.1:0-1305 GCF_001531365.2 Cynara cardunculus var. scolymus | reverse complement strand
ATTCTGTAGGCATATCAAATGAAAAGTGATGGTTGTTGGGTTTGATTTCGAGATATTGAAGTTGAGAGTATAGGGTTTCAGATTCAATGGGTTGGGCAGGTATATTTTGAGGTAGGTTGTCAGATCTGACCGAGGGAATATGAGATTCCTCATCAGACTTATGTCCAATTTGAGCCATTATACTTGTAAAAATCTAAACTATTAGTACCCATTGTATTATTGAATAAAAAAAATCAAACACACACAAACACTTAAAAACAAAAAAAATACAAAAAAAAAAAATGAAAAAGATAAAAAAAATAAAGAAGAAAAAATTTCCAACACTTATGAAAATTTTAAAAACAAAAAAAAACACATTGACCGGATTAGTAGTCCGGTCAAGACACTACAAAACAAAAAAAACAAGACAAGGTGTCCGGATAAGTAGTCCGGTCAAGAAAGAAACACAACAACAAATTCTAATATTGTCCGTATTAGAAGTCCGGACGACAAACAAAAACACAACTAAACCGGACAATCATCAACCGGTTTAAGGTTGAACGGATTTGAAATCCGATCACTGTGTCCGGTGAGATTTCCAATCAAACACAAAATGATTAAAAAACACAAAATACACATAATAAAATCAAAACAAAACAAAATACGTATCACAGACTCAATCAAAACATTAAAACGACTCGAAATACACTTTAATCAAAGWCTAATCTGAACTAATACAAGATTATGAATCGATTATGAAGATATGAAAATGCAAGGGCATGAACAGTGTATATATGCATAACGAACGAATCGAATCAATGAATGAAGGAATAAAGTATGGAAATCGAATCAAAACCTGGATTATAAGCAGAAAATGAACACGAATGAGATTGAATCAAGTCCTTCGAAGCAAGATTGAACGGAGTGCAGGCGGATTTCAAGCGGAGACGATGATGAATATTCAAGAGAGTAAAAAGTAAAAATGAATAGTTAAACGGTTATTTATTGTCAAAGAGTCAAACCGTTCAAAGACGAAACCGCTCAAAGTTTAACCGGTATAAGAATAAACCGTGCAAGAGGTGTCCGGTTTATGAAAAGAATAGAAACCAAGTGTTAAACCGGATGGTAACCGCATAAGACATGTACGGTTTATATGAATACCGCTCAAGGCACGTCCGGTTTATATGAACACCGCTCAAGGCACTTCCGATTTATATGAACACCGCTCAACAAAGAAATGTAAACCGTTCAAAGGATAAACGGTTTAGGACTTAGAAAAAAATATGTTCAAATATGTTCCACGGATTAGAAATCCGCACAATCCTT
>NW_020203520.1:9834-19196 GCF_001531365.2 Cynara cardunculus var. scolymus | reverse complement strand
AAAAAATGAAGAGACTTTTTCTTGCTCTTCGTTTTTCAATACATGAATATAAAAAGTCTCATTATTTTGGATATGTAAAAGCTGAATATAACCAATCTGTTTTTTATTTTCGTTTTTAGGTTACAAAAACTTAGTTTGTTGAATAATATATATGCAGATAATGACATAAAACAATTTGCTGAAAGTATCAAACTTTCTTGCAACTCTACTTTTCGTTATTAATTATTGTTCTAATTTCATACCCAACCCCAACATTTGAATTTGCATCGACTTTTAAATCCATTAAAAACTTTATTTAATGTAAGTATGTAAAGGAAATAATTCCTTGAGTATTCTCATTCAATAACAACGATATATATATACAAAAGAGATACAAGAACTTTTCTAACAAACTTGGCTAACAATAAGGAATATATATATCCTAAAATTACACGATATGCACAATATTCTAATAGTCCCCCACAGTTGAAGCAGGAGCAGGGCACACACTTAAACTGGATCGAAAAGTTTCAAATAATTGATGTGGTAAGCCTTTCGTGAAGATGTTAGCGTATTGGTATGCAGAAGGAACATGAAGTAYGTGAATGTCACCGACTCGAACCTTTTCATGAACAAAGTGGATATCCATTTCGACATGTTTGGTCCACTGATGTTGGACTGGATTTCCGGATAAGTACACTGCTGAGATGTTATCACAATATATCAAAGTAGACCGTCGAATCGAAACATGAATCCAACATGATTCAGCAACYGCATTAGCAACCCTTCTATATTCGGCTTCAACACTAGATCGTGAAATGGTGGGTTGCTTCTTTGAAGACCATGACACCAAATTATCGCCAAGAAAGACACAATATCCGGAAGTAGAACGACGCGAATCAAGGCAACCTCCCCAGTCGGCATCAGTGTACGCTGTGAGAGTATGCCGGAGAGAGATGGTTATACGTATGCCAAAGTCAAGAGTGCCCTTTATGTACCAAAGAATGTGTTTCATGAAATTAAAGTGTGGTTCCCGCAAAGCATGCATAAAAAGGCACACTTGTTGAACAACATAGGTGATATACGGTCGTGTGAAGGTGAGATATTGCAGGGCTCTTGCCAGTTGTCTATAGAGAGTGCCATMGGCTAGAAGAGCGTCRTCCATGGCACTGAGCTTGCGTGCAGTATCAACTGGTGTAGTGGTAGGATTACATGTACTCATGGCTGCCCGTTTCAAGTTATCGCATGCATACTGGGCTTGTGACAAAAATAACCCTTGAGAGGTACGGGTAACCGTGATACCCAAAAAATGGTGTAGTGYCCCGAGATCGGTCATAGCAAATTCCCGGGATAATGTGGCAATAATAGACGTTAAGAAGCCAGGATCAGATGCTGTAAGGACAATACCATCAACATATAAAAGTAGATATGCAGTATGTATACCGTGTCGATATATGAACAAGAAGTTATCACAAACACTGTTGCGGAACCCATTGGCAATAATAAATGTTGCAAAGCGATGATACCAAGGCCGTGGGGCTTGTTTGAGGCTGTATAGGGACTTACGAAGTCGGCACACAGGATGAGAAGCATGATGGTCCACAAACCCCGGTGGTTGGTGCATGTAAACAGTTCATGAAGGTCCCCGTGTAAGAATGCATTCTTTACATCTAGTTGATGTATTGATCAAGACCGTGAAACAACAAGGCTTAAAACTGTGCGAATTGTCGTCGATTTAACAACTGGACTGAAGGTTTCATCGCAATCAATACCAACCGTTTGTGACTTACCATTTACTACAAARCGAGCCTTGTATCGCTGTAGAGTACCATCAGTATGAAATTTGTGACGAAAAAACAACATGCACCGTATGACAGGTCGATCCTTAGGTCGTGGAACAAGTTCTTACGTATTATTTTCTTTTAGCGCATTAAATTCGTTGGTCATGGCATTGTACCAGTCTGGGTCCGAGAGGGCTTTGGAGTAAGAGGAGGGTATGGAAGTTATTGGTTTGGATGATTGTGTGTGAAAATTGAGTATTTGTCGGGGTTTGACAATACCATGATGAGAGCGGGTAGTCATGGGGTGGTGGGGGCAGCAGGTTGAGGTGAAGCAGCAGTTTGTGGGGGCGGAATAGGAGATGGCGGAGAGAGTGACGGAGAATGGGCGAGTGAGGATGGATTGGTCAATGGAGTGGAAAGGTTGGGAAACATCGTATGTGGGAGGGGAGGATCAAGATCGAGGAATTGATATGTAGGGGTGGTTAAGGGTTTGGAAAGTGGGAAGGTATGTTCGTCAAAGATTACATGACGAGAAAGGAGAACTTTGCCCGTCAAGGGGTCATAGCACCGGTAACCGYAAAAATTGGTAGGGTATCCGAGAAACACACAATGTGTTGAGCAGGTGTCTAGTTTGTGGGATTGAGTGGAGGAAGTGTTGGGGTAGCATGCGCAGCCGAACACATGTAAATGATYGTATGCAGGGTGGCGAAGGTAGAGGGCATAGGTAGGGGTGTAGTTGTTTAACGTTTTAGTGGGTAAGATGTTGTGGAGGTAGGTTGCGGTGGGTAGGGCTTCGACCCAAAAGGTGGGCATGGGCTAAAAGAGAATGAATGATATCATTTAGACGACGAATCATACGCTCGGATTTTCTATTTTGTTRAGAGGTTTGGGGACAAGAAAAACGAAAAATGAGACCTTGTTGTGTGGTAAAGATCTTGAATTCTGTGTTATCAAACTCACCCCCTAAATCACATTGAAAACATTTAATTTTTCGATTTAATTGGGTGTGAACGAGATTATGAAATTTAGTAAAGTTGGTGAAGGTGTCCGATTTAAATTTCAACGGGTAAACCCACACATATTGTGTGTGGTTATCCATTAGCACCATATAGTATTTATAGCCGGATTTTGTTAAGTATGGGTGAAGTCCATAAGTTACAGTGCATTATATCAAATGGTGCAAACGTGAGACTAGAAGATTTAACAAATGGCAACCGTTTATTTTTAGAGATTTGACATGAATGACAAATAGAAGAAACACTAGGTTTATTACATGAAATAAAACCATGAGTATGAAGAAAATCTAAAGTAGAGGAGCCGGGATGTCCTAGACGGTTGTGCCACATGTCCATGGTATCAGAGCTTAGGTTCTTCGGCGATTAGTCATWTACGGGATATTTTAGTCATTTTACTCATCTTCTTCTTTCTTCTTCATCTCATCATCATTATCACGAACATGATCGCATTCAATAGCGGCTACTTCATAATTTATCATCAACCCAATAGATCATCAAAGTCCAAAAACACTATGGAAAATCAGCCCTATTGCTTGTCGTCRCTGTTGATCCATTGTGACGGTTGTCAATGCCGGTAGTTTCTTTGGTATATGCTTGTAGTTGTAAGTACCTACTATGACAACTCGTCGTCGCTATAGTTAATTTAAATAAAATTTTAAATTTTTATCAAAAATGCGACGAATAGTCGTTGCTATAGGTCAAAAAGTAAAAATTTGTTTTTACTTACCGGACGACAAGCCGTYGCAGTAGGTAAAGGGTTAAACGGTGAGAAGTGCGCACGAGTTTTGCCTTAGATAATCATTATATATTTAGAAAAGATCATATATATAAAGCTCCAAATAATTGCAGAGCAAAAAAATCTGACCTGTGTAGTCCCTTCGAAAACAGCTTCAAATATGCCACCACTGTAATAATCAAGGCCTCTTGACAAACTCAAATCCAGAACCACTTTGTCAACACATCTTGAGTTGTCCAATGCTTGGAATAGCTTCCCCAAGTCCTTCAACGCTTGATTGTACGCATCATTTTTTAAAAATTCACTTCCTTTTCAAGTTCCAATATTGATTTCAATGGATGCCCCCCTTACCTTCACAAATGAACCAATTTTTTCCACTGTCTCGGCATCTAATCCCTTTTCTTCAATTAACCATTACATGCTATGAAACACGGCTATAGAAACACACAGAATATTATACCAAGAGATTGCAAGGCTACAACATTTCATAATAATCTTTTAGTTGTCCAATTTACTGTGATTCTTAGCCAAGCTGCCCTAATATCAATATTATTGATATTTGTCCCACCATTTTTATTGCCTTTCTTCTCCTTAGCCTTGTAGGTTTCTGAATCCACAACAGAAATAGGGGAATTGCTCATCCCACTTTTTCATAAGGTGGTTCCATATCATAATGATTATCTCGTTTCAGAAAGGTGTTGTATCCATAAGACTGGAGTGTTTAATTCTATATAATAATGATTGATGAAACAAACTGCATAGTAGCTAACGAAAAGGAAGAAATTAAACCTACAACACCAATTTGTTCGCATGCTTTAGCCTTCTGAAGTCGAAGATTGATGTCATCACTACTTAAACTCAAGATGACATAACTTGTATCAAAACTGGTTTAACACAAAAGACCCTGTATTGATGAATTATCAAAGTCAATTCCCAAGGTATGTGAATAAATAGATATAAATGGAAGATATAGGCTGATACTACAAACACGTTACAGAGAATACTTATGGCCACAAAGAAAGTACATATCATAGACATTGAGGGGCCAAACCTTTACATTCTCTTATTATGATGTATTTCCATGCTATTTCCACCATTGACTGAAATATCCTCACTTACAAAAGTCCGATAAATTGTGAGTACAATGCTTTCGCCAAAGAAGTGGTTGCAAATTCAACTGAAATATGTGTACATGGCATGGTACATGTATGACATATTATATTTCACACTGCAACAATAATAAAGTAAGAAACGGTTAAAAAGACTACAAAAGTTGGAATAAATAAAAAGTAAGCTTAAATATGAGTATATGACATTCATCACTTACCACGGTGACCCTGCTTAACTTATTTACGTTACTTGTTTGAATTGGTGGAAACCAATCAAGCATTAGAGACATTTAGGAATTTCAATAGGGTCTTCTTGTTTCTTTCATAATCCACAAACCATTAAGCTTCATGTGATGACATCTCGTTGGGACATTTTGGTCTAACAATTTATATGCATCCTTTATTTAATCAGTGACATATTTGTTTGTTGATATAAATCTGAAGGATATGCTACTTCTTCTTGCTATGGTTTCAATGAACCTGTAAGGTTTATACACATTTCATCTCTTTCTTCATTCATCTTGTACATTTATTTGAATAGATCTGCATTAAAAAGGTACAAATGGACAAAAGTGTGTTTTTAGAAAAGATCCCAGAACCAATTGTATTGTAGTAAAAGAGGTCGATAAAAAGGGAGAACTAATCAGAAGAATCTACTAGCAAAACATCGAAGACCAAAGATCAAAATAGCATCATGTTTAAATTGCTTGTCATAAATGTTCTCCTATTTATCTAGACTTGGGATCGTGTGAGACCAACCTGTTTTCGTGAGACCCGTGAGACCACTTTTTTACACTTGAAATTTCACAGTTAAATGCTGTGAAGGTAACCTTCACAGTGTTTTTGCTGTGAAGGTTCGGATTTTTTTTTTACCTTCACAGTGTTTTTGTTGTGAAGTTTCAAGTGTAAAAAAGTGGTCTCACGGGTCTCACGGAAACAGACTGGTCTCACGTGAACCCAACCCTATTTATCTAAAAATCCAATCCAAGAAATGAAAAGATAAATCTGAGACTAAATCTCAACAATTTTAATAATCAAAAGCATTAAATGTATAAACCCTAGACTACAGAGATGCARGCGGTTCAATGATCGCAGAGCAAACAATCGAACACTAAATTAAAAAGCGAATCGAAATCCTTGACTACATAAACCTTAAATTCAAACATAGGGCAATGCACTTTGAACGTAACGAAGTGAAAGTTCAAGGAACTTCTACATCATTGTGCCATGGCTGTCGTTGGAGGAATGAGAACCGTTCTCCGTCACCATCGTTGAAGTTAGCTTATTTTCGCCTTTGTGTTATTGTGTGTGTCTGAAAATGGGAGTAGCAGACGACATGTACAAAGGTCGTTCTCTATTTTGAAATACCCTATGGCGACGACATGTCATGGCTACATGACAAAGCATTCTCTCCCTTTCGCTAAAAAAGAAGCACGAAACTTTTTGTTTTTTCAAAAAGTTATTTTCAACCTTATTGCAACGACATTTCGTCGCTGTAGATTAAATTTTTTTTTTCCCATTTTTTGTCTAAAAAAATTAGTATTTTAATTTCTAAAAGACGATTTGAACCTATTTCGACAACTTTTGAATCGTCGCTGTAGGCATCGTCACTATAGCCGTAACATCAAAAACATAAAGTTGATTCAAAAAATCCAATCCAAACACAGAAGGAGAATAAAAGATTACCAAAACCTAGATATTTATTCCAAAATCGTAAACCCAAATAACGAAAATTAAAACACTAATTGTTGTAAAATAGTTTTGATATCGTCAATATTCAATAAAGTTTAGATATTTATATTAATAAAGTTTATAACACTATCAAACAAGTTCACATTTCCGGCAGCTTTATTCACCGGTGACTAATTTTCCGACAGATTACGGCCTCCAGAAATTTTAACCCATTTTATTTAAGAAATCTTATTAATATTCAAGTTTTTTTTTAAAAAAAATTGAATTAAATTACCCGCCGGAAAACCGTAGCAAGACATACAGTGTCATTTATTTGTAAAAACCGTTACCATGGCATGACATACAATGACATTCATTATTTAAAATCGTCACTGTAGCATGACATAAAGTGATGTTTATTTCTCAAAATTATCGCCGGAAGTCCGGAACACAACATACAGTGATGTTTATTATTTAAAATTGTCACAGTTGCATGGCATCTGGTGACGTTTATTTTTTTGAATCATTACCGTAGTAGGACGTACGCTGACGTTTATTTTTCAAAATTGTTACTGTAGTAGGATGTACGGTGACGTTTATTWTTTAAAAATGTCACTGTAGAATTGTGTAAAGTGACATTTCTTACTCAAACCGTCACCGAACTGATGACCTCCAGTGACGTTTATTTTTAAAAAAGTTGTTACTGTAAGGTAACACATAGTGATGTTTATTTGTCAAAACYGTCACCGTAAAATGATGTATGGTGACGTTTATTTGTCAAAGTTGTTACTGTTGCATGACATACAATGACCTTTATTATTTAAATCTGTCACCGTAACATGACATGCATTGACGTTTATATTAAAAAGCTATCACCGTAGCATGATATATAGTAACGTCTATTTTATAATACCGTCATTGTATTATGACATACAATAACATTTATTTGTCAAATCCATGACCAGAACATAACATAGGGTAACATGTATTTTCCAATACCGTCAATGTAACATGACAAAAGGTGACGTGTATTTCTAAAAACCATTCTTGTATCGTGACATGATTGTGATGTTTATTTATCGAAAAGCATCACCATAACATGTGTATGGTGACGTTTATTATTCAAAATGGTCACTGTAGCATAACATAGTGACGTTTATTTTTCGAAACCGTTGTCATAGACTACCCTCTACAAACGGTTTTAATATATCCGGCAAAAATAAAAACTAAAAGAAGTTCAAAATGATTATCAATCTATTGAAAACCATTAAATTAGTATTGATAATTATATGAATAATGTATCAGAAGTAAAATAATAAAAATAAATTGTGTCAATAAGTTTCTTTCAAAGTACCTATAATAAGCTTATGCATCATCTAAATCAATGTTTTTGTTGAAATAAATTAATCTGAAATCAATTTTGTTTCATCAATTTAGCTTTGACTATTTGTATCATTAATAGATGTTGGTGAGCAGGCTCGTTCCTGACATTTTTTAGGCCCTGGGTGAACGTAAAAGTAGGGCCTACGGCAAGAAACAAGGCTTTTAGCAACGACTTTTGTCGTCGCTAAAAGTCCATTTATCATTAGAAAAAGTATATAACAACATGTCGTCGCTATAACTTGTGGCAGAAACATGTCGCTAAAAAATGAATCGTCAATGCTCACTTTTTTTGTAGTGACCCTCGGTAAGTACGAAAAAAATTCCATTAGTATAAAATTGAGTACAAGAAATGTTAATAATTTACCGAGGAAAGAAATCTTATTTATCTTTATCTTTATCATATATATATATATATATATATACTCTTATATATATATAAGAGTACTTAAATTTACATACTTCTTATTAGGTAATTTGAAACCAAGAGTATAGAAACTATATTGATAATTTTTTTATAAAAAGTAAGAWTTTTTTTAGTTTATAACAAGAAATATGTGCTATTTTGATACAAAAAGAGAATTCGTGTGAATGAGGTAATCGTGAGGGTCAACGAGAGATCAATAATAAAGAAGATTATCAAGGTATTCTAGACAAGTAGACAAATGAGGATCAATAAGAATATGAAAGAAAAGATGATCCATTGAKATTCAATAAGAATAAATAATGAATTAAACATATAATATGTAAGCTCAACAAAAGATTGTTTGAGCACTTAAATAGAAGCTTGTTGTGTGGTGAAATCTCAATGAAAGATACATAAGTCAAACAGTTGATGAAAATATTTAAATTTTGTTTTCCTTCTTTTTTTGCTCAACCAAAATAAGATGTTAAGATTAAACGTTTATGAAACATGACATTATAAGAGACATTAGTAGAAAAAATTTATTTATTAATCATAAAACCATGAAACATATCATAAATTATAAGAACAATAAATTGATTGTCAAACAGTAATAAAATATTTTATGTAGAAGCAAAAATAGATAACAATAGTCAACAAAAACAATTAGAACAACATAACCAAATAGCAATAGTCAATAGAAACAGAAATTGATAAAAATATATAGCAATAACAAGCACATAATAAAATATTAATTTTTTTTTCTTTTCTTCTCCAATGTAATTAATTGATATATTTTTGGGCACTTATTATCTACTAATTCTTTTTGCCCCTTATTGTATACTACAATTTTTTGGGTTTTTTTAAATTTATTATATTATTTTAGACTACTATTGTATTTAAAAGGAAATTTTTGGGCCCCTGATATTTTTGGGCCCTGGGCGTGCGCCCGTGTCGCCCTCCCCCAGGGACGGCCCTGTTGGTGAGAAACAACGAAAGAATTCATGGGATGTTTGAGATGAGGATGAAGACTTGAACTGTTGAAGACGTCGACAGTCATTTTAGGGTTTTTAAAGATTTAATGCTTTTAAATTTCTTATTCTTTTCTTTAGTGTTAAAGATTTCTACAAATGCTTTTCAAAAGTTGCACACCAGTAATTTACATGTTGAATTTCAGTGATAAATAGTATTTATATTTATGATGAATATTACAGTGAAAATGTATATTAATGATGAATGTCATATTGAAGATTTGTTGAATACATATGAAAATACATAACTATTCAT
>NW_020203520.1:5040-6995 GCF_001531365.2 Cynara cardunculus var. scolymus | reverse complement strand
CCTCAAATAAGCGTCTCTAAAGGCTAACAAAAACACACCCTTCGGAAACCCTCCCTAAAACCTTTACATACCGTTATACAGAGAAGCTATTTGACAGAATTGAAAAGCTTAACTAAAGGCTTTAGAGAAGCTTTTAAGACTTTTAAGTACAAAACGATACCTTCTCTGAAGGTTATTTTGTAGTGGATGTATTATTTTAATTGTTTCTACCAATGAAGTTGAATGCGTTATTTTTTTAATAGTTTTCTATATAAAATGTTTTGATAATAAAAAAAATGCATGAATTGTTATAATAGAGTAGATGTTAGAGTTTGATATAATTATTCTAAAGATTTTGATTTTTAATATTTTAGTTAAAAAAATATAACATAACTGTCAGATATACTCTTTTTTTCCCAAAAACTTGATAGGTTCATGCATATAATACAAGAACATCTCCAACAAATTTCCTAAAATATTTTGTTTTCTATTTTATTCTAACAAATTCTCTAAAATGTTCTTTAAAAAGTGTAAAGGAGTGAAGGTTTCAAGTTGCGCGATTAAGTCATTAGCTGACCGAATAAGCTACAACCGGAAAGCTATTTATGGCTGAGTGAATAAATTATAAGCTATACAACCCATTAAGCAATAACCAAATAACCCCTTAGTTTTGTTTTTGTGGTTGAGCGAATTATGTTCGTATCTATGGATCACGTGTAAAAAAAGAATCCTAAGTGAGGGCTTAGCCAACGACACGTGTCTTTGGGGACTTGCTTCCCGAATTCCCCTTTCCTTAGCTACTAGGAGAGTCACTACCTTGCTTCATTATATTCTATAAGCGGAGTGACTTGTCAAGTCTACGGTATGGAAATTAGAAAGTGTCTATCTTCTATAGATGTCAAATGAGGAAGAAGTCGGAGCCTATGCACTACCGAAGAATGGGATCGTTCTATAATATTCCTGTGGTTGCCACAAGGAATGACGGTCACTAAAAAACCTTTCGAGTCGAACTCCAGTGGATAAAATAGTTGCTTATTCCTAAAAAATTGAGAGACTTGTTCTTGCTCTTCATTTTTCAATACATGAATATAAAAACTCCCATTATTTTGGATATGTAAAAGCTGAATATAACCAATATGTTTTTTATTTTCGTTTTTAGGTTACAAAAAATTAGTTTGTAGAATAATATATATATATATATATATATATATATATATATGGATAATGACATCAAACAATTTGCTGAAACTATCAAACTTTCTTGCAGCTCCACTTTTCGTTATTAATAATTGTTCTAATTTCATACCAATTCCAACATTTGAATTTGCTTGGACTTTTAAATCCGTTAAAAACTTTATTTAACGTTAAGTATACTTACGTGTTAATTATATACAGGATATTTTAGTCATTTTACTCATCTTTTTCTTTCTTCTTCATCTCATCATCATTATCAGAAACATGATTGCATTCAACGGAAGCTGCTTCATAATTTATCGTCAACCCAATAGATCATCCAAGTCCGAAAACACTACAGCAAATCAGCCCTATTGCTTGTCGTCGCTATTGATCCATTGTGACGGTTGTCGACGCTGGTAGTTTCATTGGTATATGCTTGTAGTTGTATGTAACTACTGCGACAACTTGTCATCACTATAGTTAATTTAAATAAAATTTTAAATTTTTACCTAATGCGACGAATAGTCGCTGTAGGTGAAAAATTAAAATTTTGTTTTTACCTATACCGACACCGAGTCGTCGCAGTAGGTAAAAATTTAAAATTTTATTTTCTTCCTACTGCCACGCTATGTCGTCGCTATATATAGAAGAAAAAAATTGATTTTATTTTTTTATTTAGAAGTTAAAGTACTTTTACATATTTTAATTTGTTAATTCTTTTACCATCCATTTTAATTGATTAATTTGGCATTAAAATAACTAAAAATAGTTTTGATTCATTATTAACCAAGGTTTATTCA
>NW_020203520.1:3053-4990 GCF_001531365.2 Cynara cardunculus var. scolymus | reverse complement strand
ATGCATAAAGTACTATTTATTGATGTATATTACTTAAAATTCAAGACTACAAGTAAATTGTGTGTAAGTACAACTTATTAAAGCTTCATGTTTGAATTCGTGTAACTAACTCTAGATAAACATAATCAAATAGAGGATAAACATTTCATTTTAAATATAAAAATATTAAAATATAATTAAAATAATCATTGARTTCTAACAAAATATTTAATTATTATCTTTATAAAAAATTATATTATTAAACCAAAAATAAATAAAATGAATTAAAAAAAATACACAAAAAATGAGAAATTTTAAATAGTTAGTCGGGTACTAATATCAATAACTTTTTTTTTAATTTTTGTGATATCTTCATATTTATATTTTATTCAAAATAAAAACATTTCGTTTCTCAAAAACACTAAAATCGAGATGTATCTTGTTGCATTGTACGAGCACCCTTCTAATTGTCTCAAAACAGTTTAACTCAAGACTATCTGATCGAGTGGACATAGAATGGTTCTAACAATAAGTACTCATGTATTCGAAAACACTAGTGAGTACTAAGGTGCCGTTTACCAAACACTTATCTGGGTAAGCGCTTACCAAGTCACTTTATTTTACCGGATGAATATGGCAAGGACTAAAAGTCTTACCCGGTAAGAGCGAAGACAAGAATCGAAAGTCTTACCCGGTAAGTGAGGACGAGAACTCTTACCATGGTTAGTTCTTACCGGGATAAATTGTTGCATACGAAGCGTTTTAGTGAATAAAATTTTACCCGATAAGTAAACGATAGTGTTGAATTTTACGGGTGAGTGCTTACCGGATAAGTGTTTAGGTAAATGGCCCCTAAGATTCTTCAAGGTGATTAAATTATTCTTGGCTGCCTCTAACACGCATCACTGCTTCAAACGCTCATGGCATTGTGACATTCCATCAAAGACCGTTGTAGAGTTTTGCAGGATCTGAATGAGCAGTAAATGGGTGACAAAATAATTCACTTGGAAAAAGGGTGAAAACTCTCAACACTCGAAAATACAATGACCCATCGTTTTACCTGCTTTTCCTACTCTTTTTGGAGTCGTTCTGTTATTTTGAATACACGTTCTATTCCCATGTTGACACCAACTGCAGCAACTCGTTTTGTACCAAACGTCCACCAGCAGCAACTGAACCAATTGGAGTCATGCATTTAAGCATAAGCATAAGCATACATAAGAAGTACATGCTCAACTCAAAGAAACTTTCACAGAAAAGGTCATTGGCTCAATGGTATCCAAGTTACTGGAAGATCGATCCCAACCCTCTTCGAGCTAAAGGGTTCAATCCTCACCGAAGGTGAGAAGTGTAGTCCCTTCGATAACAGCTTCAAATATGCCACCACTATAATAATCAAGGCCTCTTGACAAACTCCAATCCAGAACCACTTTGTCAACACATCTTGAGTTGTCCAATGCTTGATTGTACGCATCATTTTTTAAAAATTCACTTCCTTTTCAAGTTCCAATATTGATTTCAATGGGTGCCCCCTTAGCTTCACAGATGAACCAAAATTTTCCACTGTCTCGACATCTAATCCCTTTTTTTCAATTTAACCATTACATGCTATGAAACACAACTATAGCAACACACAGAATATTATACTAAGAGACTGCAAGGCTACAACATGTCGTAATAATCTTTTAGTTGTCCAATTTACTATGAACCTGAGCCAAGATGCCCTAATCTCAACATTATTGATACTAGTGTTTGACATCGTGCGTTGCGCGATTACGATAATTTTTTTTAAAATTTATCGAAATTAGCTAAATGAGTTGATGATCGCATTTATATATTAAACTAATAAGAATCAACATTACTTTTGATATATGAATCTAACTTATCATTATTGGTTGTTCTTTTAATATTATATATATATATATATATATATATATAATTATTAAGTCTTATGTATC
>NW_020203520.1:0-1538 GCF_001531365.2 Cynara cardunculus var. scolymus | reverse complement strand
TCTCCGACTAAAAAAAGAAATATTATACTTACATAAGCAAAAACCCATACTATGATTTGTCATATTGAATGACACCTCAAATCAACAAAAATGCAAATCGCATCCACAAATTTATAACTGAATAGAGAGGAAGAATTGAGAGATTATCATAGAGGTGTACCACAAAATTATACATGAATAGAGAGGAAGAATTGAGAGATTAATAGAGAGATTAATAGAGAGATTATCATAGAGGTGTAACACAAAATTATACATGAATAGAGAGGAAGAATTGAGAGATTAATAGAGAGGTTATCATAGAGATGTAGCACAGAATTATACATGAATAGAGATGAAGAATTAAGAGATTATTATAGAGGTGTAAGATGAAAAATTATAACCGAATAGAGAGAAATAATGAGAGTTAAAAGAATACTTATTAGAGAGAACATGAATAGGTTGAAACAACCTAATTAAAGAATCTTAAATGTGAATATGAAACATAAAAAACAAATATTAAAGTAAGAGAAGCTTGAGAAAAGGAGAAAAAAGATAAATCATTTTCTTGTTTTGAGAAGATGCCACGTCATTACATGTGGTTTCTTCTTTAATATATATATAGATTTGTCCCACCAATTTTATTGCGTTTCTTCTCCTTAGCCTTGTAGGTTCCTGAATCCACAACAGAAATGGGGGAATTACTCAAAATGATGTGATCTCGCTTTTTCATAAGGTGGTTCCATATCATAATGATTATCTCGTTTCAGAAAGGTGTTGTATCCAGAAGACTGGAGTGTTTGATTCTATATAATACCGATTGATGAAACAAACTACATAGTAGCTAATGAAAAGAAAGAAATTAAACCTACAACACCAATTTGTTCGCATGCTTTCGCCTTCAGAAGTCGAAGATTGTTGTCAGCACTACTTAAGATAACATAACTTGTATCAAAACTGACTTAACACAAAAGACCATGTATTGATGAAATATCAAAGTCAATTCCCAAGGTATGTGAATAAATAGATATAAATGGAAGATATAGGCTGTACTACAAACACTTGACAGAGAACACTTATGGCCACAAAGAAAGTACATATCATAGACATTGAGGGGCCAAACCTTTGCATTCTGTTATTGTGATATATTTCCATGCTATTTCCACTACTGTACTGAAATATCCTCACTTACAAAGTCTGATAAACCGTGAGTAGAATGCTTGATTGACATCTCGTTGGGACATTTTCGTCTAACAATTTATATGCATCCTTTATTTAATCAGTGACATTTTTGTTTGTTGATATAAATCTGAAGGACATGCTACTTCTTCTTCCTGTGGTTTCAATGAACCTGTAAGTTTTATACACATGTCATCTCTTTCTTCGTTCATCTTGTTCATTTATTTGAATAGATCTGCATTAAAAAAGGTACAAATGGACAAAAGTGTGTTTTTAGAAAAGATCCCAGAACCAGTTGTATTGTAGTAAAAGAGCTCAATTGAAAGGGAGAACTAATCAAAAGAATCTGCCTGCAAAACATCGAAGACCAAAGATCAGAAATA